>NC_137865.1:47886349-48041349 GCF_963924005.1 Protomyctophum bolini
GAATATATTCTTTCACAGCGAACGTTTTTTAACTCAAATCTTTGCTTCTTTCTAATGGGTTCCTGAAACAACATATTTTCAGATGGGGGGTCCAATTATGTAAACTTTTGGAGTCCTTGGCATTAAATAGTTTGAGAACGACTGACACAGAAACATAGGGTTTTTCAGAAAACTGTCAGGATTTAGAAGACAGTTGTAGAATCGAACTTAGGTCTAAACAGGTTATTGTTGCCTCACCATGATGTCACCAACTCAACTATAAAACTACAGTATGACATCACCACTCACCTATAAAACTACAGTATGACATCACCACTCACCTATAAAACTACAGTATGACATCACCACTCACCTATAAAACTACAGTATGACATCCCCACTCACCTATAAAACTACAGTATGACATCACCACTCACCTATAAAACTACAGTATGACATCACCCACTCACCTACAGTATAAGCTATGACAACACCATGCGATTCTCTGGTGATGATAAATCTATCTATATTTTGTTCCTCAGGCCCCCTCGGGGGGGGAACAGTACAAATCACACATCATGTGAACTTTGTCATCTCTTGCTTCTCCGACATATCGGATCGATATTCAATCAAAGAGTTCATCACCTCGAAAAGCGTGTCCCCCGCAATCCATATAGCAGCCCCAATGCAGCTGAACCCACGGTCAGCACGAAGATGGAACTACTATACCAAACTTAACCCATTCTGGGCGAGGAACCCCTTTTGGTGTGTTTAAGCATTATGTTATGCTTTAGCTATTGGAAAATAGCAGATCTACAAGCTCATAGCGCGGCACAGAGTGCCACGCTACAAACTTGTAGGTCTGCTATTTTAGAAAAAGTCGTGAAAATGTGGCACAAATCTTTTATTCTTTAATAGCGAACATTTTTAACTAAAATATTTGCTTCTGGGGGGTCCCTGGAACTACATATTTTGAGATGGGGGTCCGTGGCCCAATAGAGATAATTCTGGGGGTCCTTGACATGAAAAAGTTTGAGCACCACTGACATAGAAACATGGGTCTGCTATTTTAGAAAAATCGTGAAAATGTGCCTCAAATCTTTGAATATATATTACAACAGAGTGAACATTTTAACTCGAATCTTTGCTTCCCGGGGGAGGGTCCCTGGAACAACATATTTTCAGATGGGGGGGGGCGGGGGCATATTACATATAATTTTTGGGGTCCTTATATATATATATATATATATATATATATTATATCAATAAATATTGAGCACCACTGATACAGAAACATTTTTTTTAAATGTCGACGTCAGGCCTAAATAGGTTAAGACAGCTTGGAAAAATGAAATGGAAAAAAAGTAAGCTGTCAGGGTATTCATCACAATGTTGGCAGTAGTTTGGTTCTAAAGTTACTATACTGTATGTAGGTTCACTGAAGTTCTGCAATTCTACTAGTATTAACTATTAGCAACTACTGTTGTTAAGCCTCGCTGATCTAACTAGCACAACTCATTACTTTCTCTCTTTCAATATTTGCATTGGTTGTTCAGAATATTATAAACATGCAATACATTACAAAGACGTACAAAAAAGAAATAGACAAAAAAAAGGAAGAAAAAAAGACAGAATCAACAACATGCCAGCAAATACAGTGTAGTAAATGAATACAGAAAAAAGTAACAGTCACGTACTGTAGCCTATATACTCCCATTGTACAGTTGTACATGTAGGCCTGACATCGAAATTAAAAAAAGTATTCTGAAAGAATATATATTGAGCTTGTAGATCTGATATTTTTCAATAGCTAAAGTATAACATAATGCTTAAAACACCAAAAGGGGTTCACGTCTAGAATGGTTTAAGACATAATGATAACCTCTCCATTGGCAGTATTGACATGAGTTTATTTTTATTTTATTATAAGCCGTGCGGCATATATAGGGCTATTCGTAAAATGTATCTCTATACTCATTACTTTCTAAATAATAATTATACCTCTCACAATATCCTACTGTATATATATAGGCCTACGTCTTGTCTCGCATTGACGTTCATTACCAGAGCGCTTGTGAGGTAAACAAGTCCACACTATTTGCAGCGCGGAATCTAAAATCAAACGTTTGGAAGACGTGGGCCGACGTTGGCACGGCATGCAAGAACACACAAGACAGGAAGATCAAACACAACTCGGCGAAGCTCCAATGTCTGATTTATACGTGGTTGCATATACCAGTGTTGTGTTTGTTTTGCAGTTGAGAAAGATTAAAGGACCACTTCACCACTTTTCCAACCTATCTTCATATAATAGGTCCTCACTAATAATCATGTAGAAATGGTGCAATTATTTTCTACTCGGTCTGTGTCTCATAGGAGGGCTGTGGGCAGTTCAGAAACCGTCTTTCAGTGACATCATCGATGGGGAATACAAGCTAATAGAAACGGCAGGCTTTCTAGTCCTGAAGAGTTGCAATGCGAAAATGGAAGCCATCGTTCTCACGATAATGAAAATGTAAAAAGATGATGATGTCACTGGAAGACGGTTTCTAAACTGCCCACAGCCGTCCTATGAGACACAGACTGAGTAGAAAAAAATTGCACCATTGTTTCATGATTATTAGTGTGGACCTATTATATGAAGATAGGTTGAAAAGTGGTGAAGTGGTCCTTTAAGTTATTTTGGGGTGGGGGTGGAATGGGCCGCTGCCACTCTGTCCGAATTGGTAAGATGTGTTGATGAAGAGGAGCGGACCAAGCACTGAGCCCTGGGGGACACCGCAGGTAACCGGGGAAGTGCAGGAGTTGCAGTTGTTGATGGGGATGATCTATCAATGTTTGGTCTTATTAGCAATGAGAGAGCAGTGTCAGTTATTCCAAGGGAGGGCCGCGAGAGGCGTGAGTTGAGGATGGAGTGGTTGATGGTGTCACAAGTGGCCCTGAGGTCGAGGGGGGGGGGGGGGGGGGGGGGGGGTGAGGATGGAGATTAAACCGGTGTCAGCGGGTGTCTTATGTGACCTTTAGAAGAGCTGTTTGTTTGTGTATTGAAAGGAAGCCGTATTGGAAGGTTTCACGAGGGTTATTGGAGTCCAGGTGATTTGCGAGTTCGCAGACATGTGCTATTCTGAGAATTTTGGAGAGGAAGGGAAGATCGGAGGTGGGCCGTGTGGGACGTTAGTTGTTGGGGAAACGTTCAATGGTTCAAACGTTAAATTAAGAGTACTGCACTGACTGTTATGTGATCGACTGCTCATGTCTGTTGTATTCTTTCTGATATGCTACCCAGTAAACTGAACCTGCAACGACAATCTACTCCAGTGTGTCGTCTGTGTATTATTATAAAGAAGCCAACTCAACTACAATCTACTCCAGTGTGTTGTCTGTGTATTATTATAAAGAACCCAACTCAACTATACAATCTACTCCAGTGTGTTGTCTGTGTATTATTATAAAGAACCCAACTCAACTACAATCTACTCCAGTGTGTTGTCTGTGTATTATTATAAAGAACCCAACTCAACTATACAATCTACTCCAGTGTGTTGTCTGTGTATTATTATAAAGAACCCAACTCAACTATACAATCTACTCCAGTGTGTTGTCTGTGTATTATTATAAAGAACCCAACTCAACTATACAATCTACTCCAGTGTGTTGTCTGTGTATTATTATAAAGAACCCAACTCAACTATACAATCTACTCCAGTGTGTTGTCTGTGTATTATTATAAAGAACCCAACTCAACTACATTCTACTCCAGTGTGTCGTCTGTGTATTATTATAAAGAAGCCAACTCAACTACAATCTACTCCAGTGTGTTGTCTGTGTATTATTATAAAGAACCCAACTCAACTACATTCTACTCCAGTGTGTTGACTGTGTATTATTATAAAGAACCCAACTCAACTACATTCTACTCCAGTGTGTCGTCTGTGTATTATTATAAAGAACCCAACTCAACTACATTCTACTCCAGTGTGTCGTCTGTGTATTATTATAAAGAACCCAACTCAACTACATTCTACTCCAGTGTGTCGTCTGTGTATTATTATAAAGAACCCAACTCAACTACATTCTACTCCAGTGTGTCGTCTGTGTATTATTATAAAGAAGCCAACTCAACTACATTCTACTCCAGTGTGTTGTCTGTGTATTATTATAAAGAACCCAACTCAACTACATTCTACTCCAGTGTGTTGTCTGTGTATTATTATAAAGAACCCAACTCAACTACATTCTACTCCAGTGTGTCGTCTGTGTATTATTATAAAGAACCCAACTCAACTACATTCTACTCCAGTGTGTTGTCTGTGTATTATTATAAAGAACCCAACTCAACTACATTCTACTCCAGTGTGTTGTCTGTGTATTATTATAAAGAACCCAACTCAACTACATTCTACTCCTGTGTGTCGTCTGTGTATTATTATAAAGAACCCAACTCAACTACAATCTACTCCAGTATGTTGTCTGTGTATTATTATAAAGAACCCAACTCAACTACATTCTACTCCAGTGTGTTGTCTGTGTATTATTATAAAGAACCCAACTCAACTACATTCTACTCCAGTGTGTTGTCTGTGTATTATTATAAAGAACCCAACTCAACTACATTCTACTCCAGTGTGTTGTCTGTGTATTATTATAAAGAACCCAACTCAACTACATTCTACTCCAGTGTGTTGTCTGTGTATTATTATAAAGAACCCAACTCAACTATACAATCTACTCCAGTGTGTTGTCTGTGTATTATTATAAAGAACCCAACTCAACTACATTCTACTCCAGTGTGTTGACTGTGTATTATTATAAAGAACCCAACTCAACTACATTCTACTCCAGTGTGTTGTCTGTGTATTATTATAAAGAACCCAACTCAACTACATTCTACTCCAGTGTGTTGACTGTGTATTATTATAAAGAACCCAACTCAACTACAATCTACTCCAGTGTGTTGACTGTGTATTATTATAAAGAACCCAACTCAACTACATTCTACTCCAGTGTGTCGTCTGTGTATTATTATAAAGAACCCAACTCAACTACATTCTACTCCAGTGTGTTGTCTGTGTATTATTATAAAGAACCCAACTCAACTACATTCTACTCCAGTGTGTCGTCTGTGTATTATTATAAAGAACCCAACTCAACTACATTCTACTCCAGTGTGTCGTCTGTGTATTATTATAAAGAACCCAACTCAACTACATTCTACTCCAGTGTGTCGTCTGTGTATTATTATAAAGAACCCAACTCAACTACATTCTACTCCAGTGTGTTGACTGTGTATTATTATAAAGAACCCAACTCAACTACATTCTACTCCAGTGTGTTGACTGTGTATTATTATAAAGAACCCAACTCAACTACAATCTACTCCAGTGTGTCGTCTGTGTATTATTATAAAGAACCCAACTCAACTACATTCTACTCCAGTGTGTCGTCTGTGTATTATTATAAAGAACCCAACTCAACTACAATCTACTCCAGTGTGTCGTCTGTGTATTATTATAAAGAACCCAACTCAACTACATTCTACTCCAGTGTGTCGTCTGTGTATTATTATAAAGAACCCAACTCAACTACATTCTACTCCAGTGTGTTGTCTGTGTATTATTATAAAGAACCCAACTCAACTACATTCTACTCCAGTGTGTCGTCTGTGTATTATTATAAAGAACCCAACTCAACTACATTCTACTCCAGTGTGTTGTCTGTGTATTATTATAAAGAACCCAACTCAACTACATTCTACTCCAGTGTGTCGTCTGTGTATTATTATAAAGAACCCAACTCAACTACATTCTACTCCTGTGTGTCGTCTGTGTATTATTATAAAGAACCCAACTCAACTACATTCTACTCCAGTGTGTCGTCTGTGTATTATTATAAAGAACCCAACTCAACTACATTCTACTCCAGTGTGTTGTCTGTGTATTATTATAAAGAACCCAACTCAACTACATTCTACTCCAGTGTGTTGTCTGTGTATTATTATAAAGAACCCAACTCAACTACATTCTACTCCAGTGTGTCGTCTGTGTATTATTATAAAGAACCCAACTCAACTACAATCTACTCCAGTGTGTTGTCTGTGTATTATTATAAAGAACCCAACTCAACTACATTCTACTCCAGTGTGTCGTCTGTGTATTATTATAAAGAAGCCAACTCAACTACATTCTACTCCAGTGTGTCGTCTGTGTATTATTATAAAGAACCCAACTCAACTACATTCTACTCCAGTGTGTCGTCTGTGTATTATTATAAAGAACCCAACTCAACTACAATCTACTCCAGTGTGTTCTCTGTGTATTATTATAAAGAAGCCAACTCAACTACAATCTACTCCAGTGTATCGTCTGTGTATTATTATAAAGAACCCAACTCAACTATACAATCTACTCCAGTGTATCGTCTGTGTATTATTATAAAGAAGCCAACTCAACTACAATCTACTCCAGTATGTTGTCTGTGTATTATTATAAAGAACCCAACTCAACTACATTCTACTCCAGTGTGTCGTCTGTGTATTATTATAAAGAACCCAACTCACAAACTATAACATGACGGCAGCAAGCTTCAGCGCAGGAGGGACATGGGAGGAGTTTATTACTTTGGACAGGATTGGAGAAAGTGTTTACTTGCCAAAAAGAACAGATCTACAAGCGAGGGGAAAAAAAGTGTAGAATCATAATTGTTGGCACCTTCATGTGATGAAATTAAGCCTAACAGTCTGTATTTAATGTTTTGTTTAACTTTTTATATCACCCAGCTGCATTTTATGACTGATGGTAGTATACACACTAGACTGGCACTAGCCAGACAGAGTTTATTGCCTTCTTTTTGTAGGGAAAGCGAGAGAGGGATGGAATAGTTCGTCTGGTTAGTCTCCGAGGGTACGAGACAGACAGCTTGAAGGTCTGCTATTTTAGAAAAATCGAAGAACGACTGACATAGAAACATAGCACTTTTATAATCTGATCTCAGGTCAAAATGGGTTATTGCCTTCTTTTTGTGGGTAGTCTTGTAGGGAAAGGGAGAGAGTGGGGATGGAATAGTTTGTCTGGTTAGTCTCTGAGGGTTTCCGGTACGAGACAGAGAGGGACAGACGGGTCTCCACCATACCAGAGAGGGGAACAGATATCATCAAGATAAGAGTTCATGTGGGACCAAAGTGTAGACTAGCTGGAGCAGAGAAGAATAGACATTCTTTAACGCATTCTGGGCGGGATCCCCTTTTGGTGTTAGCATTATGTTGTGCTTTAGCTATTGAAAAATATCAGATCTACAAGCTCATAGGGCGCCACCGAGTGGCGCGCTATGAGCTTGTAGGTCTGCTATTTTTTGAAAAATCGAAGAACGACTGACATAGAAACATAGCTTTTTCAGAAAACTATCAGGATGTAGGAGACATTTTTAGAATCTGATCTCAGGTCAGAATGGGTTAATATATTGGCAGCACTCGTGTAGTGGAAAGGCCACCAGGGAAGACCAGAGACGACCCACATGATCTCACCTTGGATTCCCTCGGCACGCCTCCATATCTCCAAGCCTTTGAGGATCCACACATCCCTCTTTTTAGAGAGATTCAATGCTAGAGAGATTCTAACTCTAAATGTAAAGCTGAACCTTTCATCTGCATAGCCATAAGTCAATCATGCATGGCTGGCAAGCCATATAGTCATGCATAGCAAAAGACCCATAAATCCCATAAGAGAGTAAAAAAATAATTTAATCCAAACCCACAGAAATATATTGAAATAAAGTAATATTCACATCTATTCAGATGAAAATGGCTATTGAAAATGAAGCCCATTTAGACCTCCATATCTTCTCTGAGAGGGGTGATTTCGTTTGGCTCCCTGTGGTAATTCACTAGAAGATCGCTCAGTTAAGAAAGCTCAGGAAAATCAATGACGCTTTACTGGAGGGGAAAAAAAAGGCATGGAACAGATTTAATTCTCATTGAGTTGAGGTTTGAATGTCCCCCATATGACCACATACTGTACCACGCTGCGTTATAATCCTAATGCCTTATTCACGAATATGTGGATAGAAATATTCTTACTTTATGCAAAACATAAGTGGACAGGCAACATTACCATTGGATTACAACACGTGTGCATAGACCATGTTGCTCTTAACGCCATTCATGTTACTATGTTACATGTCACCTACTATTTGAGGCATGTCATTCTATGTAAAAAAAACAAAGGAAAAGTAGTTTCAAGTAAAAGTTGTTTCTAAAAGAAAAGAGAAAAATGCCAGATGTACAAGCTACGCCGACCTACCCACACATTGCGACACACTACGATTCTATGAACTTTCTTTTTTTACTCACGTTAGAAAGCCTACATACGGATCCGACGAACACGTGTTTATTACCAGTGACGTATCTCTGGCGTACAACCTACATGGGACGATTCTGCAGCAGCCCAGTCCGACTACAATGTGTCGCTGTTCTAGAGCCATTTGGTCCGGTTTTAGAGCGTTTCATTTTATCATTTAATTAGTGGGAACTTCTGGGGACACTGTCTGGTACTGTAATTGAGAAGAGTCTGTTCAAAGTATGGGTGACAATAACAACGCCAGCAGTATAAGCCCTTACATAAGCCTATGCAAATTAATTTATTTCTACTTCAATACAATTTCAAAGGTGTCATTTATCTGTACAAAATGCCTATTGTAGTGTGGTAGACTTTGAGTATATGCTTCAAGTACACCAAGGTCTATGAAAGGGAAAAACATATATTGACGAATCCCGCAATCTCGCATAAAGCGTTCTCACACAGTGTGAATGAGGCCGATTATCAGTAGTCATTCATCACTCAATTTCATCAGCCTTTGGGATTCAAAGCTTCGCCTCTAGCTATAGCAGCGTGCAGTGTGTGTGGGTGTGTGGGTGTGTGTGCGTGTGTGCGTGTGCGAGTGTGCGTGTGTGTGCGTGTGTGCCGGGCGATGAACACACAGAGGAGATGGCTGAACACGATTTCAACCAAGTGATTACAGAAAAAAATAAATGTTTTAACGGCTGGGAAGCTTACCGATCCAAATACTATTAATATACCATGCACACACGCAACGCACGCATGCACGCACACACGCACGCACACACGCACACGCACCTGAGGAAAACTAATTTATCCTGCCCACAATGCCCCACAGTTAATTGGCCACCAACCAAAGCAGCTACCTTGGGCATTAATTTTCCTTTGCTTCATCAGGCTGACGAGATGATAACGAGACAATGTGAGACAGCGGGTCAGCTGTGGTGGGCGGGGCGGACTGTTCCTCCAGACACCAGGACAGCTGGTGGGCGGGATGGACTGTTCCTCCAGACACCAGACTGAAGTCTCTGGTGTTACTTCTATAGTCACATTCTAGTAGTTTTTCAACGTGTTCTTTCACACTAACATGATTTTGTTTGTTTCGTGTTGAACCGTTTGTTTTCGTCTAACTGCTGCAAATTCCAGTGCCCGATTGTATTAAACTGTGTGCGACATGAAATGGCACATCTTACTGTGGATCAGTGTAGTTTTTGGCGGCACGTTTTGATTTTAGTTTTAGTCATGCTCTCATGAATAGTTTTCATTTAGTTTTAGTCACATTTTAGTCCTAAAGGCTGGCAGATATGGAGGCGTGCAGAGGGAATCCAAGGTGAGATCATATGAGTCATCTCTGGTGGCCTTATACCACTATAATAGAATGTCTATTCTTCTCTGCTCCAGCTAGTCTACACTTTGGTCCCACATGAACTCTTATCTTGATGATATCTGTTCCCCTCTCTGGTACCATGGAGGCCTGTCTGTCCCTGTCTGTCTCGTACTGCAGGAAACCCTCGGAGACTAACCAGACAAACTATTCCATCCCTCTCTCCATTTTCCCTACAAGACTACCCACAAAAAGAAGGCAATAAACTCTGTCTGGCTAGTGCCAGGCTAGTGTGTGTACTACCAGCAGTCATAAAATGCAGCTGGTGATATAAAAAGTTATAAACATTAAATACAGACTGTTAGGCTTAATTTCGCATGAGGGTGCCAACAATTATGATTCTACACTTTTTTTCCCTCGCTTGTAGATCTGTTCTTTTTGGCAAGCAGCACCAAGTCACACTTTCTCCAATCCTATCCAAAGCAATGAACTCCTCCCACGTCCCATGGCCTCGTCCCTCCTGCGCTGAAGCTTTCCAACTTTAAAAAAAATCACACCTGTGTGAACTGAGTGGTGCAACTCCGTGTGGAGGTCACCGGTGGGTACGCGGAACATCCAGATCCCCAGGAATGTGCCCTGCAGGGTGCCAGCCCGGTTCCGGCGAGCCGCCCCGCGTCCGAAACGGTCGAGAAATGACAGAGTTACTGTGTGGGGGAATTAGCATTTAGCAGACACCTCTCCCTCTCTCTCTCTCTCTCTCTCTCTCTCCCCCCATTTGCATCACCCCTAAACCCCTTATCCCTTAACTTCTTTGCCTTTTCTTTTTTTACTATTTTGAAAAACATTTTTGAATAGTTCAAGTTCAACTATCCAATCTACATTGACACGTTGTGAGCTTGTAGACTGGCCATTTTAATGATTAAACAATGTTTTGCAAAATAGTAAAAACAAAAAAAAAGGCAAAGAAGTTTAGGGATAAGGGGTTTAGGGGTGACGCAAATGGAGCCCTCCGTCTGTACCACATGCTTTTTAAAGTTCAGTTCAGTTCTGTTTTTTATTGTATATGCTTATTTTTGAAAGAGGTTATTCACTCATTTGAATGTACAAAAAGACCCAGGGTGCAAAATCCCCAATTAGCAGAATGTATAAATTTACATCCTTTCAATTTCCCTGATCCATCACCCCAGGCCAGCACTATGAAAGTCAGTAAAAACTCTACGCACATTTAACAATTTACCACATACACTACGAGATACAATACAAGGACACATATATACTGTATATGCATGGTGCTGTACAAAATGCAGTGAGCTATTGGACGAATACCCACACGCCCTTCAGGGGTATAAAGAAACAAGCGCCTTCGCCATATTTGGCGGCTATACCGATAGTACAGAGAGGAGATTGCACAGAATTTGGCAAGCCGTTTAGCTGCTTTTATGGCATCCCAAGTTGTCGGAAGCCTCTTACAAACAAACCTACTGTATGTACAACATTTCCTATTCTGCCAAAGATTAACACAAGTAGATTGCAGGGGCGGTATTGCAGTCGCTGTACCGCACTGTTGTGACGAAAAGAGAGCTGAGCCAGAAGGCAAAGCTCTCTGTCTACCGAGCAATCTTCGTTATAGTAGTTTTTCAACTAAGCGGTTGAAGATGGATGGATGGATGGGTGGATTGCACCTATAATAACCTAGCTGTGTGATTGTATCGAGGAGTGTCTGGAATTTAATGAATTTGGTCATAGAAAGAAGAAAATAAAGGCAGGAGACAAGACTATTTGTTTTGTTTTTCTTCTTATAAATGATTTGATCGGCCCAAAACATTGTGTTCATTGTCATGATTTGTCACAATCCGAGTTGGCTTTGTCCGTGGCGTAACCATCTTTAAATAAATAATTTAAGAAAAGCCTATGGGAAAAATGCATTAGGATTTTTTTCCTGGGCCACTCATCGTTCTGAAAGTGGGAGGGACTGCGACGGTCTATAGACCCCTCTGTAAGACACCACCGTCCTGAAGGGATTTTCACTTTCAAATAAAATAAACATGAAAAAAAAGAAAATCGTATAAAAAGTCAAGTTAAAAAAGGAATGGAAAAATCACAGCCCTCTCATCACATCAGAATGTCCCCTGAGGGGGGGGCTGTGATTTTTCAATTAGTTTTTATATATATATTCTTAAATGTTTATTTTATTTGAAAGTGAAAAATCTCTTAAAACATACGCACGGCTTTAGATCAATCTTGTATTCATTAAGATGACTCTCGGGATCTCAAGCTTTAAAGCCATGCCACCAGACAGCAGGATCAGTTCCTCCATATTGCAGACGGTACGAGGATTAAAAACATAGTGGAGGGTGTTATTTCAATCATATACACCTTCATGCACATTGCCAAGCCATGTGGAATATTACAACCAGTATGTGCATGACACTCTGATAGTAAAGTGCATGTTATTTATAGCACCGCTCACAGAGAGATCTGACAAAGTGCTTTACTGTACATACAGTGAGAAAGAGCAAAACAGGGAATGAAACAGAAAGAATATACTGTGATAAAGGGGGCGTCTGTGTCAGGCCCGGGTCAGACACATGTATTAATAATTAACTGGCCTTATGGCCAGCCTAATTAACAGTGTATTGTGCCTTCTGCCTGCACTATTCATCCTGCCACACTAATAGCCAGCGCAACACCCCATCCTTTGTCCGCCTTCTCCTACCAAACCACACCGTCTGCACACATCTCACCATGCACAACACCAACATCACCTTCTCCTACCAAACCACACCGTTTGCACACATCTCAACATGCACAACACCAACAGCATGCCTTCTCCTACCAAACCACACCGTTTGCACACATCTCACCATGCACAACACCAACAGCACCTTCTCCTACCAAACCACACCATACACAACACCAACAGCACCTTCTCCTACCAAACCTCACCGTTTGCTCACATCTCACCATGCACAACACCAACAGCACCTTCTCCTACCAAACCACACCGTTTGCTCACATCTCACCATGCACAACACCAACAGCACCTTCTCCTACCAAACCACACCGTTTGTACACATCTCACCGTGCACAACACCATCAGCACCTTCTCCTACCAAACCACACCGTTTGCACACATCTCACCATGCACAACAGCACCTTCTCCTACCAAACCACACCGTCTGCACACATCTCACCGTGCACAACACCAACAGCATGCCTTCTCCTACCAAACCACACCGTCTGCACACATCTCACCGTGCACAACACCAACAGCACCTTCTCCTACCAAACCACACTGTTTGCACACATCTCACCATGCACAACACCAACAGAACCTTCTCCTACCAAACCACACCGTTTGGACACATCTCACCATGCACAACACCAACAGAACCTTCTCCTACCAAACCACACCGTTTGGACACATCTCACCATGCACAACACCAACAGAACCTTCTCCTACCAAACCACACTGTTTGCACACATCTCACCATGCACAACACCAACAGCACCTTCTCCTACCAAACCACACCGTTTGTACACATCTCACCATGCACAACACCAACAGCACCTTCTCCTACCAAACCACACCGTTTGTACACATCTCACCATGCACAACACCAACAGCACCTTCTCCTACCAAACCACACCGTTTGTACACATCTCACCATGCACAACACCAACAGCACCTTCTCCTACCAAACCACACCGTCTGCACACATCTCACCATGCACAACACCATCAGCACCTTCTCCTACCAAACCACACCGTTTGCACCCCATCTCACCGTGCACAACCCCAACAGCACCTTCTCCTATACCAAACCACACCGTTTGCACACATCTCACCATGCACAACACCAACAGCACCTTCTCCTACCAAACCACACCGTTTGCACACATCTCACCATGCACAACAACAACAGCATGCCTTCTCCTACCAAACCACACCGTCTGCACACATCTCACCATGCACAACACCAACAGCACCTTCTCCTACCAAACCACACCGTTTGCACACATCTCACCATGCACAACACCAACAGCACCTTCTCCTACCAAACCACACCGTCTGCACACATCTCACCATGCACAACACCAACAGCACTCTTACTGCATATAGAAGCTCTGGTAATCAATGCCACAGCATACTACTGATTTAAAAAAAATCACACCCGTGTGAACCGAGTGGTGCAACTCCCCTCTCTCCCTCTCTCATTAGCAGGCAACAGTGCAGCACTGTCTCTCTCTCTGTCTCTGCATGGCACAACAGCGCCCCTACTGGTACTCAGTCATACTGGTGCTCATTAACACATAGGCGGGTACATAGGTGAACACGGACATTGCTGTTCCTTGGAGTGGATGCACCAATAAAAAATGTGCCTTAAAACTGCCATCAATATTCTCAGCAAAAAGACATGGTCTCTCCATAGTCTGTTCATATTTCACAGACCATGCAGTGTCTCCTAACAGTAGGGTATGTTATTACATAAAGACATGATAGTTGTAGTTCTATATTTCATATCTCCTACCGGTAGGGGATCCTTCCAGCACCTGTCCCGCATAGCTCGTCTCTTTGAAGATGGGCCTGTTGTCGTTCTGGTCGATGACGGTCACTACCAGAGTCGCTGGACCTTCCACCAGGTCACCACTCAGATCGATGGTGGAGACCTCCAGCTGGGAGGAGAGAGAAGAGAAGAGCAGAGACAAGATTCAACCTCCAGCTGAGAGGAGAGAGAAGAGAAGAGCAGAGACAAGATTCAACTTCCAGCTGAGAGGAGAGAGAAGAGAAGAGAAGAGAAGAGACAAGATTCAACTTCCAGCTGAGAGTAGAGAGAAGAGAAGAGCAGAGACAAGAGTTCAGATCTATGTTGGACACCTCCAGCTGGGAGGAGAGAGAAGAGAAGAGAAGAGACAAGATTCAACCTCCAGCTGAGAGGAGAGAGAAGAGAAGAGAAGAGACAAGATTCAACCTCCAGCTGAGAGGAGAGAGAAGAGAAGAGCAGAGACAAGAGTTCAGATCTATGGTGGAAACCTCCAGCTGAGAGGAGAGAGAAGAGAAGAGCAGAGACTAGATTCAACTTCCAGCTGAGAGGAGAGAGGGGAGAAGAGCAGAGACAAGATTCAACCTCCAGCTGAGAGGAGAGAAGAGAAGAGAAGAGACAAGATTCAACTTCCAGCTGAGAGGAGAGAGAAGAGCAGAGCAGAGGCAAGATTCAACCTCCAGCTGAGAGGAGAGAGAAGAGAAGAGCAGAGACAAGAGTTCAGATCTATGGTGGAAACCTCCAGCTGAGAGGAGAGAGAAGAGAAGAGCAGAGACTAGATTCAACTTCCAGCTGAGAGGAGAGAGGGGAGAAGAGCAGAGACAAGATTCAACCTCCAGCTGAGAGGAGAGAAGAGAAGAGAAGAGACAAGATTCAACTTCCAGCTGAGAGGAGAGAGAAGAGAAGAGCAGAGACTAGATTCAACTTCCAGCTGAGAGGAGAGAGAAGAGAAGAGCAGAGACAAGATTCAACCTCCAGCTGAGAGGAGAGAGAAGAGAAGAGAAGAGACAAGATTCAACCTCCAGCTGAGAGGAGAGAGAAGAGAAGAGAAGAGACAAGAGTCAACCTCCAGCTGAGAGGAGAGAGAAGAGAAGAGCAGAGACAAGATTCAACCTCCAGCTGAGAGGAGAGAGAAGAGAAGAGAAGAGACTAGATTCAACCTCCAGCTGAGAGGAGAGAGAAGAGAAGAGCAGAGACTAGATTCAACCTCCAGCTGAGAGGAGAGAGAAGAGAAGAGCAGAGACAAGATTCAACCTCCAGCTGAGAGGAGAGAGAAGAGAAGAGCAGAGACAAGATTCAACTTCCAGCTATGAGAGGAGAGAGAAGAGAAGAGAAGAGACAAGATTCAACCTCCAGCTGAGAGGAGAGAGAAGAGAAGAGCAGAGACAAGATTCAACCTCCAGCTGAGAGGAGAGAGAAGAGAAGAGCAGAGACAAGATTCAACTTCCAGCTATGAGAGGAGAGAGAAGAGAAGAGAAGAGACAAGATTCAACCTCCAGCTGAGAGGAGAGAGAAGAGAAGAGAAGAGAAGAGAAGAGAAGAGCAGAGACAAGATTCAACCTCCAGCTGAGAGGAGAGAGAAGAGAAGAGCAGAGACAAGATTCAACTTCCAGCTATGAGAGGAGAGAGAAGAGAAGAGAAGAGACAAGATTCAACCTCCAGCTGAGAGGAGAGAGAAGAGAAGAGCAGAGACAAGATTCAACTTCCAGCTGAGAGGAGAGAGAAGAGAAGAGCAGAGACAAGATTCAACTTCCAGCTGAGAGGAGAGAGAGAAGAGCAGAGACAAGATTCAACTTCCAGCTGAGAGGAGAGAGAAGAGAAGAGCAGAGACAAGATTCAACTTCCAGCTGAGAGGAGAGAGAAGAGAAGAGCAGAGACAAGATTCAACTTCCAGCTGAGAGGAGAGAGAAGAGAAGAGCAGAGACAAGAGTCAACTTCCAGCTGAGAGGAGAGAGAAGAGAAGAGACAAGATTAGACCTTCCACCAGGTCACCACTCAGATCTATGGTGGAGACCTCCAGCTATGAGAGGAGAGAGAAGAGAAGAGAAGAGACAAGATTCAACTATTATGACGGGCTAATTAAGTTCAGCTGATGTCGTTTAGTTCAACTCCTTTGAAAACACAGTTGAAGCAGCTTGGACTCCTCATGCATAGAAGGAGGCATGAGATCAGTCGGCCGCCCCCCCCAGGTTGGCAAAGGAAGTGTAGCGCCCAGGATAACATTAGATAATTGGCACTGGGTGAAAAGAAAACTGGGTTACAAAATCGTGGGATAAAAATTAAAAAAAAAAAGAAACAGTTGAAACAAGAGCAGAATTAGAATCCCTTTTCTATTAATGATATTTCTTTTTGCCCTTTTTTTTTACTGAAAGCTCGATAAGCACAGGGGAAACTGTTTCAGTGCTACTGCATTTTGCAACACATAATCTGAAATGTGCTACTGTATGTACGTATGTATACAGCTCGTGTAGCACCTTTGTCAAACGGCGCTATAATCCTCAAGGTTAGGCTAAATTAACTCGTTCTGGGCGGGAACCCCTTTTTGGTGTTTTAAGGATTATGTTACACTTTAGCTATTGAAAAATAGCAGATCTACAAGCTCATAGCGCGGCACCGAGTGGCGCGCTACGAGCTTGTAGGTCTGCTATTTTTAAAAAGTCGTGAAAATGTGGCGCAAATCTTTGAATAATATATTTCAGAGCAGAACATTTTTAACTAAAATATTGGCTTCTGGGGGGGGGTCCCTGGAACGACATATTTTGAGATGAGTGTCCGTGTGGCCCAATGGAGATAATTCTGGGGGTCCTTGACATGAAAATGGTTGAGAACCACTGACACAGACATAGTTTTTCAGAAAAATGTTAGTTTATAGAAGCCTTTTCTTTTATCGACCTCAGTCGAAAATGGGTTAAGCTGAAGAAACAGTAGAGCATGTCTAATGTGAGACACCTCAGGTCTTCAAACAAAAGGTCTTCTCACTATCCCCGTTACTAAGCTGCCAACGAGCTTATGCATTTGTCGCACCTGTCAACAACTGCTTTGAAAAGCGCTTTATGAATACAATTACCTTACCTTACCTAACCTAACCTAACGAATATAGGGACTGGAAATGTTGCATTTATCGCACCTGTCAACAACTGTTTTGAAAGGTGCTTCATAAACACAATTACCTTACCTTACCTAACCTAACGAATAGGGACTGAAAATGTCCTTTACAGCAACAGTATACTATAGACTGTAACACCTCAACAACCCCACAGAACCACTGAATAACCAAGATATTATTTTTTTGTTGTGTTGAACACGATGCTGTGCATCCATATCTCTCAACCTGTCTGCCTCGCTTTCTTCCTCTTCCAATGTCATCTTCAACAGACTGACTTGAACTCGGGCTTTCAGAGGTTTGAAGAGTTTCTGAAGAGCCCGTATTTTATTTGGAGGTCAGCTAAGTCCATTTCCACACTCAATAAAAATGATTGCAAATCCACTCACAAAGCATACTGCTGCTCTTTTCAATGAGTACATATTATGCACGATATTGTCCTTCAGTAGAGTAGGCTACGGTATGTAGAAAGGACACTTATCCACGTCTTTCTTCCTAATTAGCCAATTCTGAACGGGAACCCATTTTGGTGTTAGCATCATGTTATGCTTTAGCTATTGAAAAATAGCAGATCTACAAGCTCATAGCGCGCCACCGAGTGGCGCGCTATGAGCTTGTAGGTCCGCTATTTTTGAAAAATCGAAGAACGACTGACATTTTTAGAATCTGATCTCAGGTCAGAATGGGTTAATCAGACCAGTGTGTGTCCAGTGGAAACCTCGTATGAATCTGATCTCAGGTCAGAATGGGTTAGTATGTGTACGGCATGTGTGACATGCACACACAGGGACACAGCTCTTAGAATATATTCTGATAAGAAACCATCTCTGGAATCAGCTCATTTCACACTCAATAAAAAGGATTGCAAAACTGCTCTTTTCAATGAGTAAATATTACACGCAATATTGTCCTTCAGTAGAGTACAGTATGTAAGAAGGACACTTATCCACGTCTTTATTCCTAATTTCAAATGTGACATTGCACACAGGGACACAGCTCTTAGTATTTATTTGATAAACCATCTCTGGAATCAGCTCATTTCACATTCACTCAGCATTCGTCTCCTCCAGAATCATCATATTATTGGACTCGGGGACTCGGGAGAGGAATTCAAAGAAACTCAACTCTGTCTGACCTCCTGTCTGTTTGGTTTGCCAGCTGTGTTCTTAACCCTTTCTGGGCGGGAGGGATACCCCCGTTGGTGTTTTAAGCATTGTGTCATACTTTAGTTATTGAAAAAATAGCAGATCTACATAGCTTGTAGGTTTCGAAAAATGTGACATATTTTCAGATGGGGGTCGTTGGTCAAATATAGCCTATATAATGTTTGCGGTCCTTAACATGAAATATTTTGAAAACCCCCGTTATAGAAACATGAGGTTTTTCAGCAAACTGTCATGATTTATAAGACATTTGTAGAATTTGGTGTCAGTCCTAAATGGGTTAAAGGATCACTGGAGGCTGATATTCATATAATTGGCCCTCACTAGAGGTTCCTTCGGAACAACCTAACAAGACTACAACTCGACTACGGGTGTGCGTCAATTTAACAAAGGTGCAGACGATCAGAAATCGGCAGAGAGCGATCGACGTTTGCGCTACTCTATGCCGAATTGAAGTGGACTCGGTCCCAGACATTTTTTCTCTCCCTGGAAATAAAAACATCTGGGTTTCCGAGGCTAGGGAGCGAGTAACGCTCGCCTGTGTCTCCCCACAGAACCCTCCGTAGGCCTGTGCCTCCTCACAGAACCTACAGTAGGGGCGGCGGTGGCTCAGGGGTAGAGTGCCTGGATGGGAACCGCAAGGTTGCCAGTTCGAACCCGGGCTCCCCCAGAGTTACTGTCGAAGTGTCCTTGAGCAAGACACTGAACCCCTAATTGCTCCCGATGTGCTAGTTGGTGCCTTGCATGGTTTCCGCTGCCATCGGTGTGTGAATGGGTGAATGTAATGCACAATCTATGTAAAGCGCCTTGGATAAAGGCGCTATATAAATGCACCATTTACAGTAGGCCTGTGTCTCCCCACAGAACCCTCCGTAGGCCTGTGTCTCCCCACAGAACCCTCAACCCCCGAACCTTCCGACATTTAGAAGTCTGCAGATACAAAAACTACGCCTGGCATACTATTTTTTACTATCATCACGTCTCTAGGGGAGAGATGAAGATGGAACAACAGAGTGTGTCTGAGAGGAAAAACAATGAGCAAGAACACATTTTGCTGTCGAAACAACAATGCAATTTTGGAGGTGTTTGTTTCTCTGAGGAATTACATTGTGACATCACTATCTATCCCACAGCAGCCTCACTATAACCACTTATTCAGTGTGATATGGACGAATTCAGAAACGGGTCTCATGCATTTAAAGTATGAGATATAAAGTACAGCAGCCTTGTGTTTCATAAAACAGAAAGATTGGGAAACGTTGCTCAATAAAATCTAAACAAGTGAAGACAGTGAAGACGGGATTCATTTTCTCTACAAATCATAACAAACACAATTTTTCAGGCCGAACTTAATAATTAGAAATTTGGTTAATTATTTGTTTGGTTAAAAATATTGTGTTTATCGTCATGATTTGTCACAACAAGAGAGACAGATTGTCATGTGCTCTCTATGTCTTTTTAAACTAAAAGGCAGCTAAATGAGAGATGTGTGTTCATTCTGACAAAATGTGATACAATCTAAAAGGACATCGATCTGCAAAGCAGAGACTAATGGATTAAAAGCCTTAATTAATCTTCACAATCTTAAAATCTATGCCTAATGAACGGTAAATAATTCAAATTAGACAAGTCCTCACATTTCACTAAGTGTGTCTCCCCCTCCCCCCCCCTCCCCCTCTCCCTCTCCCTCTCTCCCTCTACCCCTCTCTCCCCCCCTCCCCCCCTCCCTCTCCCTCCCTCCCTCTATCCCTCTATCCCTCTATCCCTCTCAAACAATAAATTCACTCAAATGTTTTTCCATTGCATCAAAGTTGAAGGGTTTTATGAGAGAATGCAAAATGATTCACACGCAGGAAGTGAGATGCAAGGAGGGAAAGGAATGTTATGTACAGTACTGTGAGGTTCTTGAAAGGACGGAGATGGAATGATAATATTAATAGATAATGGAAGTTGAGCTGTCGTCTGGCTATAGATATAAGAAATAACCCTGCTAGAGAGGAAGGAGTGGAGAGACTCACAAAGACT
Source organism: Protomyctophum bolini (assembly GCF_963924005.1). Lineage (NCBI taxonomy): Eukaryota > Metazoa > Chordata > Actinopteri > Myctophiformes > Myctophidae > Protomyctophum > Protomyctophum bolini. The sequence goes on from NC_137865.1 coordinate 47,906,817, forward strand.
CCCCTGGTGTCTCAGAGCACTAAACAGCCTCTCTTCTCTTCAGGAGGTACAATCAGCTTCTGTTGAGCTGCTGAAGGCTCTGTTGCCAGGGACGACTGGGCTGCTTTTTATGTTTCACGTGATGTTAATAACAAGGACCCTCACAGCAAGCTGTAGTTATTGTGCTGTATAATATTCTTTATCTATTATTATTATTATGGGCTCGAGTATCAAGCCCACCTTTCTGCCCTATAAAGAAGTGCAGTGACTACAGTCAACCCCCAGAAGCAAAGATTTGAGTTAAAAACTTTGTCTGAATAATATATTCATTTGCGCCGCATTTTTCAATAGCTAAGGTATAACATGTCTGAAACACCAAAAGGGGTTCCCGCCCAGAATGGGTGTAAAAGTGTTTCAACTGGTCAACCAAACGAGATGTCGGCAAATATATATATATATAAATATATTTTTTTTACAGCAATTGTAAATATGTTCTTGTTCTGTACGTGTACAGTACGCCCCCCTCGATACATCCGATTGTCAATGAGTGTGACTGAGGTGTCATGTCACTGCGTGGTGTGGAGATTCATTTTTGAGCGGTGCCTAACCGCTCCAATCGTCTGTCCGTCTGTCTGTCTATCCGAGTAAGAGGTGTTGACAGCTGTAATACCACTGGGTGACCTAAAGTGGCACTGTTGAGCAGCCTTAAAAGGGCCATTCACACTGAGCACTAACAACTATAACTGCAGCCAGCCAGCCAGTGGTGTTGTTGCGCAGCCTGTACCGCTCAGTTCACAGGGGTGTGATTGTTTACAGGTAGCCTATAGGAGAGAGGTTTGTTTACTCATGCAGTTGATGGGTGCGTGTGGTGCGGTACGGTGCGTGCGTGCGTTGCGTGGCGTGCATGCGTTGCGTTGCGTGCATGCGTTGCGTGCATGCGTGCGTGCGTGCTCTTTATCTTGATGTGACGTGCAGCTCAGCGTGACCTCTGCCCTCCATAAAGCTCAGGACATTACGGTGAAGTCAAGCAGAAAACAGGAGTGGGATTTGAACAACAGGCTTCAACTGTCTCATCTATACCGTACATGAAACATAACATCACCCAGAGGGTGACGGGTGTTGTACTGTATGTACTGACTACTGTAGGCATGTTCACATGTACTGTATGCCCATGTGCGTCTGTACTGTACATGTGTATATCCGTTGTAGACTTGCTTGCATGATGTTGTCTGTCTTATATAGAAAACGCAAAGCTTTACAACATTTCTGCATGCATGAAGGTATTGTCCTAACACACACACACACACACACACACACACACACACACACACACACTTTGATATGACAGTAACTGTGCGAGCCAATCATAACTCAGTAACTGTGTGAGCCAATCATAATTCAGAACATGGGTCTGAGGCTGAGCTGTGTAGAGATGATTCTTTAGTGCAGTGGTTCCCAAACTGTTTCATGTCAAGGACCCCCAAATTGACACTAATTATCCCGCGAAACCCCCATTTGAAAAGATACTCCAGGGACCCGTATAAGAGAAGATTTTTTACATTTGTACACTCTCAGAGTTACAGACCCATAAGGGTCCATCTGGTGGTTCCAAACTATAATTTAGCTGAGGGACCCCCCTGGAACTCCCTCAGGTAGCCCTGGGGGTCCCCGGACCCCAGTTTGGGAACATGAAGGGCCAATTTGAACTGGAAACTTGATGTCTTGCTGTATGTTATTACAAAGCAGTCGTGCCAAGAATGTCTGTAAAATTCATAACTGAGAACGATCAAAATGTCTGAGATGTCACTAAATTCCCTAGTTTGCCAGACGTATCACACTGCAAAGTCCATAAAATTCCATAAAGTCACTCAAAGTTCTACTCATATCCATCAGACTAAATCAAACAACACTAAGAACCACGATATTTATCTACGATGACCTCATTCTGCTGTAAAACTTGGGAGGCGGGAGGCTGCGTGTCAATTGATTGATCTGTGATGATGACTGATAATCAATAGGGAGCGTTTCTAATGTGTCGCTGTTGGTTTATGAAGTTGTCAATACGCTGCTACAGTATATCAATGTTCGGTTGCAGACACAGCCAAGCAGTCAAGGTCATTCAGCAGCTCCTCATCCTCTGTGATGTTCCTCTCCTCCCCGCATTCTCCACCGTTTCTTACAATTTAACCCACGTAGGCCTGATGTAGAAATGTCTTAAAAATCCTGACAGTTTTCTGAAAAACCTTATGTTTCTATGTCAGTCATGGTGCTCAAGATTTTATGTCAAAGACCTCAAAGAAATTGTATGTAATATGCCCCCCCCCCCATCTGAAAATATGTTGTTCCAGGGACCTCCCCAGAAGCAAAGATAAAATGATGTTCACTGTAATACATAACAGGGAACGAACGGGGCCAAAATGTCACTTTCACAGTCCCAAAGTGCCGTTTTCACAGTAAAAAGGCCTGGTTAACTTTTGCTTAGCCAAGTCCCCTCCCTGTAATAATAAATATTCAAAAGATTTGAGGCACATTTTTCTAACATAGCAGACCTACAAGCTCATAGCGCGGCACTCGGTGCCGCGCTATGAGCTTGTAGATCTGCTATTTTTTTCAATAGCTAAAGTACAACATAATGCTTTGAAACACCAAAAGGGGTTCCCGCCCAGAATGGGTTAATAGTGTACTATTATAACTCTGTCAGTCACAATGAAAGTATTACAGTTACACAACATGAATAATGTAAACCACAAACTGCTGCATAACAAGGAGAGGTCAGGCAAAGGAACAGCATGAAACAATAATATTACATGAACCAATATATTACAGCAATGCAAACAAACACACCTCTAACCAAGTCAATATTTACCGTGGAACAGCAAACAGACAACAGCGACCAGCTGGGTTTAATGTCAAATGTTATTTTATGATTACACTCAATTAGGATGAAAAACGATGTATTATGCATCTAAGATGCATTATGCACTGTGTGTGTGCGCGTGTGCGTGCCTGCTTATATGTCTATCTGCATGGCATAAACAGCTGCATCTTAATTACACTAATTGAACACAAACAGGAGGGAGTGCACCACACACACACACACACACACACACACACACACACACACACACACACACACACACACACACACACACACACACACACACACACACACACACGTGCCTCTCAAAGACAATAAGGCAGCATAAGGAAGGGCTAGTCAGAAATAAGGCAGCAGCGATTTAAGCGAGAGAGGGGGTGGTTTAACGTCATTAATTAATGCACGCCTGCGGTGCTGCAGGAACGAACCCGTAGGGCGAGTTCCGAAAGCAACGCAGAAGTGTGCATTGAAACGTACCTTAGTGTAATATTGCAATTATACAACAGTTACCCTTACTCTCTCTCTCTCTCTCTCGTCACAGTCAGTGGTGGAAAAAAGTACTCAATTGTTCTACTTAAGTAAAAGTAACAATAATGCAATTTAGAACTACTTCGTTACAAGTAAAAGTACGGAATTGAAAATGTACTTGAGTAAAAGTACAAAAGTATCGGCATCAAAATGTACTTAAGGTACTAAAAGTAAAGGTACTCATTGTGCATAATGTGTACAAAATCTATTGCAAATAGCAGATCTACAAGCTCAGTGACGCATTGTGACCACGCATTGTGACCACAGAGCACTGTTTCCCGTTTGTGTGTAAAAAAAAAAAAAAAGTAAAGCTCCGAAACGATACGTCGTAGAGCTGCTATTTTCACTATAGTTTGGAGCATGAGATGTAGTTTAGTAGTTTAGCGATGGCATGTATTGTTGTTATTTGTTCACAGTGTGTGTGTGTGTGTGGCAGAAGAAGGGGAACGGACAGGAAAGGATGAACAGAACAGAACAGAATGTCCACGTCGTACTCTATAGGCAATAACAATATAGGATTAAGAACAGAGAACACACTTAAGCTCCTCTGTTCTTACAGAAAATAAAATATGAATAAACTCTGTTCTTACAGTCACAAATATGGCAGCAGGAACTCAGGGCATCTATAATCCAATCCATACATTAAAGTGTTTGGAAGAACTACTTCGGGGGCTTTTCAATTTAGCAGATATGGGCACATTATTTCACCGTGCTCCAAAACTTGTTAATTAGGTGTGTGTGTACGTGCGTGCGTTTTATTTGTCACCTGTGAACAACACAGCCAGTAGCAACAATGCAGTAGGGGTGGGGGGTACCTCACGATACGATATATGTGGCGATATTAGGCCCTCGATAATGATAAATCACAATATTTCATATATTGCGATATATCGATATATCGCAAGAGATTTCATCAACGATATATCACGATATCTGCAACTGAAAATGAAAACAAAAAAGGCAAAATGCCCATGGGGCAAAGGGGGTTGACCTGCATTCGTCATAACATACAAAGTTGTCCACCAGAAATAATATCTATGACCCAGTAGGATCACAACCTATATGGACAACTCAGTCAATTTTGTTGCGAAAGTCCAATATGGCCGCCCCAATATTAGCCCCTATTAGTTATAATGGGGGGATAAAGCATGATGAAATTTAGAATATTTTGCCTTCTATAGGTTGTTAATGGTATGGTCACATTATTATGCCAATTATGAAAATTGCCCAACATATCCAAGTTAGCATCCGGCAGTTTCTACATGCTGGGGACCCATACTAATATATATATATATATATATATATATATATATATATCTTTCCAATCTGGATACCGTATAGGCCAACACTATGATGTGGGCTGCCAGGCTGAACATAGCCTTACTGTATATAAAGACAATGAACAGACAAGCCATCAATTACACAAAGTGGAGCTGACGCATACGGCACAGCTGCATCTTTGAATTAATTTACAACCATTGCTTCCTCATGCCATCATCATTCATCATCCTCTCTTCTCCCTTAATGTCAAACCGTCCCCTCCTGGGCCATTATGCAAAGACCACGTTATAACCCCAGGCGACGTCCCATGTTCCGTATTTCATTATATATCGTTGCTGTCGGCACAGTTGAAACCATCATCACACAAACCATAACCGTCTCATATTCTAGACAAAATGAGGAACAAATGGTGTGACCGTGGAAGGTGTACGTGAGTCACCTGGCGGCTCTCAGAAGAACAGAAAGCTCCGGTCAAGCCTGGCGTCTGTCATGTATGTCTGTGACATGTCTGTCATGTGTCTGTGACATGTGTCTGTGACATGTGTCTGTGACATGTGTCTGTGACATGTCTGTCGTGTGTCTGTGACATGTCTGTCGTGTGTCTGTGACATGTCTGTCATGTGTCTGTGACATGTGTCTGTGACATGTGTCTGTGACATGTGTCTGTGACATGTGTCTGTGACATGTCTGTCGTGTGTCTGTGACATGTCTGTCGTGTGTCTGTGACATGTCTGTCATGTGTCTGTGACATGTGTCTGTGACATGTCTGTCACGTGTCTGTGACATGTCTGTCATGTGTCTGTGACATGTGTCTGTGACATACCAAATAACCAAAAGTACTTCATAAGTTAACCAAACCATAGCCACAAAGATGTCTAACTCAGGGGTTCTCAACGTTTTGGGGCTGCAGGACCCCCGGAAATGCTTTGGCCATGTATCCCCCTAACCACCCCCCAATACAAATTGACCGCTATAATAACCGAAGCACTGAGAAAACTGACTACGGTAGCGGTGGTCTCAAAAACATAAGGGAAACTTTGACAGGAAAAGACTCGCTCAACGTATAGAAAAATAAGTACTCCTAGACTGAGACTTTTATCATGCTCTTATGGTGCTCTGTGCTCATGGTGCAATTAAAAAACAAACGTTTCGGTCCTCAGACCATAGCACTGACGAAGGTCTGAAGACGGAAACGTTTGAAAAATTATCTTTCTAAGTCTCAGTCTAAGGAGTTTTACTTCTTTTTCTATACGGTGAGCGAGTCTTTTTCTGTCAAAGTTTCCACTATAATAACCTAAAGAAAATACATCAGCCGAGCTGAAGGGGATGAACCTGACACGGGGCGAGGCACAACATGCAGCACAAGACAGGTCCCCGATGGAGGGAGACCGACCGTTAAGGCCTTTATGTCCCACCTGGGACCAATAGGATTAAGTATAAGCTTCATCTGGACCCTGTGGTGAGAATGAGCCGACTGACCTGGTAGGAGTCGATGGCCTCTCGGTCCAGTGAGCGTGTGACCGACACGTCTCCCGAGTCCATGTCGATGGTGAACACGCCTCTGGGGTCCAGGTCTGCTCCGGGCCCCGTCAGGTGGAACACGTGGTTCACCCTCTTCTCCGCTGAGATCACCTGTGGAACCCAGCACGTATGCACACACACACACAGGCACACACACGCACACACACACAGACAGACAGACGCACACACACGCTTGTATAAGTTGTCTGCGGTTTTATTTGACACTCATACCATGACCTGGAGACATAACCCATTTTGACCCGAGATCAGATTCTAAAAAATGTCTGTATGAAAATGACAGTTTTCTGGAAAAGCTATGTTTCTATGTCATTCGTTCTTAGATTTTTCTAAAATAGCAAGACCTACAAGCTCATAGCGCGCCACTCGGTGGCGCGCTATGAGCTTGTAGATCTGCTATTTTTCAATAGCTATAAGGGCATAACATAATGCTAACACCAAAAGGGGTTCCTGCCCAAAATGGGTTAAGAGAGCCATATCCTATATTATACTCACATGGGACTGTCATGGCCAGCAGCAGACAGCAGCACCACAGCAATAGGGCCAGGCAGGTGAGAGACAAACACACACAGACACAGATACACAACATGTTAGATTCATATATATATATATATATATATACAGTACAGCAGCAAACAGCTATAAGGAATAAATACCACATGTTAGTTTCATGTTAGAGTCACACACACACACAGCAACAGTTCGTGCTTGGCATGTGGTGGACAAAATAGACCACTGAGTGTTCTCAAGCAATGGTTGAGGATGTCTTTGTACCTCATACTATAAGCATTTAAAGTATGAGGTATAAAGTACAGCAGCCTTGTGTTCATACATCAGAAAGATTGGGTATTGGGTAAGACTGACGTTATGTATCTTTCACTGCTTCGTCTCAACCATTACTCTATGGCTCTGGTCTCGGCCACCGCAGTGGATATTTTGACATTCCGTTTCTCTCCAAAGTTGCAGCAGCCACAAACTACACATATTTTTTCCAGTGCATATGGCAGGCCATGTTGATTCCAAAAATGAACTAAAGGTGGATTCATTTTTGTCGATGTGCTCACATTGGTATATCTGCTGATTTGGTCCTGGTGGACACTGCTGTGTGACTCCAGGAAGTCAAGGGCATTTGTCTGTGTGGCGCCTTTTGAAACCGAGAGATTCCTGTTCAATAAAACTGACCAGAACTATCGACTAAAGAACCTCTCTTTGCCTCGGCTGCTTCTCTTCTCAGCGGGTGGCCTAAGGGTTTTAGAGGAGCGCTCTTTGTTGCCGAAAGGTTGCCGGTTCGATTCCCCCGGACGGGCAGGAGAAATCTGGGTGGGGAAGTGATTGGTCATCACTAACCCAACACTGCTGAAGTGCCCTTGAGCAAGGCACTGAACCGCCAACTGCTCCCCCTGGAGCTGCTTAGTAATAAGACTGTGGTTGTACTGGTCAGCTTTTAATGCAGGTTTTAATGTGTGTGTGTGTGTGTGTGTGTGTGTGCATGTGTGTGTGCGTGCGTGCGTGCGTGCGTGCGTGCGTGCGTGCGTGCGTGTGTGTGTGTGTGTGTGTCTGTGCAATACCACTCATCAATAACCAAAGTAACTTCAAATTATTTGTTACTCTTAAATTAACTCATAAAATGTGGTGATGTTACCTTGCTTCACTGTGGTTTGTACTCATAAAACTCTTCTAGAATCACACTTTTCCTCTCTCTGTTCTGTGTTTGGCTTTTTTTCTGTCTCTAACCTCAGCAGCTGAATTGACTCAGTTCAATTGGGCTTGATTAGTGCAGCACTGCAGATAGAAGTTATAATCACTGCTTCAACAGGCTGCTGTGTGGCTGGAACAGCATATCAGCCAGGCCTAAACTGACTGCTGATTGGTGGAACCACATGTCACTCTGTCTCTGATATCTAGTGATTTTTTAGATAGCTTAACAAATCTCTGCACCACTCAGTGGTTAGGTTTTTAGACAGGGTCACTAAACATAGTAACTTTAAATTTAGTTCTTAGGCATAAAGCACACATATAAGGCAACTGTAGCTTGTCTCTATATGTTAGGGTTATACTGTAATCCACTAAATCATGTGTGTTAAGGTATATATATATATTCGTGCGAATAATTCGCATTTAAAAAAAAAACAATTGAAGTCCATGCAAGCTTCCACATCAGTGGCGAATGTGCGAAAATGTGACCGTTTTCGCTCTTTATTTGTTCGCTCTGGTGTCGTATTTTGCAGGCGAACTGCAACATGCAATATTTCGCATTTTCAGATCGCTTATTCGCATCGCGTCGCTAATTCGCCAGTGTGTAATGACCTTTACACAGGGCGTTGCTGAAAATGAGCACTTGTGCTCTGCTACTACTCTGGGGTAAATAAAGGAAAAGATAGATCATCTGCAGCACAGATCCCACGGGTTCAGATGCATCACTGTAATAACAAGCATCCTACTCTCTGTGTGCACAACGGTTTGATTCTTTCAATGCCATGTTTAACCCATTCTGAACGGGAACCCATTTTGGTGTTGGCATCATGTTATGCTTTAGCTATTGAAAAATAGCAGATCTACAAGCTCGTAGCGCGCCACTCGGTGGCGCGCTACGAGCTTGTAGGTCTGCTATTTTTGAAAAATCGAAGAACGACTGACATTTTTTTAGAATCTGATCTCAGGTCAGAATGGGTTAATCAGATAAGTGTGTGTCCAGTGGAAACCTCGTATGAATCTGATCTCAGGTCAGAATGGGTTAATTCATGTGTAGCCTCAGCGTGTACATTGTATCCTGCTGCTCTGGGTTAATATTTCAGTTATATCACGAGAGTGCACAGCTTGTATTCTACTGGAGTTGTTACCAACTAGCCTAGAATGTATCAGTGAGTAAGAAAACTGCGAGTGACGCCCCGCCAGGATTAATTATTCTATTTATCGCGCATTTCCAAAGTTTTTCCCCCTTATTTCAACCCTTATTATTGAAGGGCCAAATATCCGTAACCGGATGTTACGATGACGTAATGCTGTGTGTGTGTGTGGTGTCTTGACCGGTTGTTGTTCTCTGGCTCGGTGCAGAAAAAACCCCGAACCGCGTGTATCACAGCGCCTCCTGCTGTCGGCCGTTGAAAAACCTCGTTTTCATCAGAAACGACAATCATTGTGCCGTTGTGGAGATACAGGCCATTGAAAGCAGCACATGTATGCCACTGTCACACTTTACACTGGGATGCTAACGAGAGACATGCAGCTATCGATGCGATTCCGATCAAAACATGGATAAATATTACACAGGCATATTTACCTCTTGCAGATCAATAAAGTTCACACCATACAGGATAACTGGTCGTCAACCAAGGTTACAAACTTATTTCTCTTCACACAGGATCAACTGAACAAACTGTGACTTCTCACTCTGCCTGTCTCTGTTGGAATGACTGATTAGATGCTTTTGGGCTGATTCGGAACACCTGTTCCCTAGCTGGCTCTGAGAACCCATCTCCATCTGAGACTGGACTCTTGATTGGCTGTCAATTATCGAAAACAAGATTGACACAACTTCTGCTAACAAGATAGGTTGTGTGCCTGCACACCATGTGCTGGGAAATGTCCAATGCAAACAAACTAGGCATTAAAGGCCCAATGCACTAATTCAAGGTTTCAACTCAAAGCACTGTGAATTAGTTTCCCATTTTAATACATGGCTTCTTCCATATATTTGACCCTATTTAAACCACATGCATTCAGGGTTTTTTAGGATAATGTTTAAATGTTTTAGTACAGGAATTTTAGCCAGTAGTCTAAATGAATTAAAGGATGAATTTTGGACTGGGCTACAATGGATTAAAGAATATAAATCTTAGAAAACGTAGCCTACACTTCAGGCGTTCTGCCAGACAAAAGTTTATCTACACTTTCTACACTTCTGGTGGACTCCGTGTTAACGCATAACCCGTTTTACACTTCATTTAATCCATCGTTCCCCCCTCTGCGTAATACGCTAAACCCGCTACTTGTTTTATGTGTTTAATTTGCCGTTTTGTAATAATTTTAAATAAATAGCGGATTTGTCGCGGACCTGGTGACGAGGCCGTCACGTTATGATGACGAAACCGGAAATCGACCTGTGCCCTGCAAGGGCTTCTGGGAAAATGAGTTCAATGCAAGTGAACGGTAGTTCTAACTGCACTCCAGCAGCCCTCGCTGACTGTTGTTTTTCCGGGTCGCGACGGACGGTCACATATTTTTCTCTTCGCCAAAAACAAGACATGGAACTATTTTCAGGTGGATTTTCATGGATCAAAGGCGCAGATATTTAAGGTAGGTAACAATCCTGGCAGCCTCGGTAGAATGGATAATTATATTAATTCAAAGCCCTGAAAGTGTTTTAAGACAATTACCTTCCAGCACATTACATTTACCTGTAGAATCTACAGGCAGCTCCAGTGTGGCTTCTCGCATGTGCACGCACACACGCACGCACACACACACAGAGTACATGTCAATCACCCCCCATCCTTCCCCACTACCGACCCTCATCAGCGTGGCTGAGACCAGCGTCACCTTTAATAAGACACTTCTCTCTGTGTAACAGCAGCACAGGGATGCAAGGAGGTAACCTTTAATAAGACACTTCTCTCTGTGTAACAGCAGCACAGGGATGCAAGGAGGTCACCTTTAATAAGACACTTCTCTCTGTGTAACAGCAGCACAGGGATGCAAGGAGGTAACCTTTAATAAGACACTTCTCTCTGTGTAACAGCAGCACAGGGATGCAAGGAGGTAACCTTTAATAAGACACTTCTCTCTGTGTAACAGCAGCACAGGGATGCAAGGAGGTCACCTTTAATAAGACACTTCTCTCTGTGTAACAGCAGCACAGGGATGCAAGGAGGTAACCTTTAATAAGACACTTCTCTCTGTGTAACAGCAGCACAGGGATGCAAGGAGGTAACCTTTAATAAGACACTTCTCTCTGTGTAACAGCAGCACAGGGATGCAAGGAGGTAACCTTTAATAAGACACTTCTCTCTGTGTAACAGCAGCACGGGGATGCAAGGAGGTAACCTTTAATAAGACACTTCTCTCTGTGTAACAGCAGCACAGGGATGCAAGGAGGTAACCTTTAATAAGACACTTCTCTCTGTGTAACAGCAGCACGGGGATGCAAGGAGGTAACCTTTAATAAGACACTTCTCTCTGTGTAACAGCAGCACAGGGATGCAAGGAGGTCACCTTTAATAAGACACTTCTCTCTGTGTAACAGCAGCACAGGGATGCAAGGAGGTCACCTTTAATAAGACACTTCTCTCTGTGTAACAGCAGCACAGGGATGCAAGGAGGTAACCTTTAATAAGACACTTCTCTCTGTGTAACAGCAGCACAGGGATGCAAGGAGGTAACCTTTAATAAGACACTTCTCTCTGTGTAACAGCAGCACAGGGATGCAAGGAGGTAACCTTTAATAAGACACTTCTCTCTGTGTAACAGCAGCACGGGGATGCAAGGAGGTAACCTTTAATAAGACACTTCTCTCTGTGTAACAGCAGCACAGGGATGCAAGGAGGTAACCTTTAATAAGACACTTCTCTCTGTGTAACAGCAGCACAGGGATGCAAGGAGGTAACCTTTAATAAGACACTTCTCTCTGTGTAACAGCAGCACAGGGATGCAAGGAGGTCCCCTTTAATAAGACACTTTTCTCTCCATGTGAGGGACACAGACAGGCCGAAGAAGAACACCTTTCTACTCTCCACTTGAAAGTGAAAATGGAGCTCTGTCTCCACCCTTCAAGCCTCTCGTCCCTCTCCTCCTCCTCCACGTGCTCATCACATCCCTGCTTGTTACTCCGACAAGAACCATCCCTGTTACTAAACTAACTATCTGTCTCTCTCACTCCCCTTCATCATCATCATCATCACCACCACCACCACCCATTCACACACACATTCACACACAGATGGCGTCAGAAACCATGCAAGGCACCAACCAGCACATCAGGAGCAATTAGGGGTTCAGTGTCTTGCTCAAGGACACTTCGACACTAACTCTGGTGGAGCCCACAGGGTTCGAACTGGCAACCTTGCGGTTACCATCCGCCATCCGGCCACTCTACCCCTGAACCACTACCACCGCCGCCCAGTGCCCTCAATGTCCCCGGCGGGACTCGAACCCGGGACCTTGTAGCTGTGAGAGGCGACTGTGCCACCACTATTTGATATGATATTTATTTCCTAATGACTTTTCTTTGGTTGTCAAATCATGGAGTATAAATGACATGAATATATAGGGCTACAATTTATGCAAAGCAATACCTGCACGGATGTAGCTGGCTCCAAAACGTCACCATACTGTATAACTTTAACCCATTCTGACCTGAGATCAGATTCATACGAGGTTTCCACTGGACACACACTGGTCTGATGAACCCATTCTGACCTGAGATCAGATTCTAAAAATGTCAGTCGTCCTTCGATTTTTCAAAAAATAGCAGACCTACAAGCTCGTATCGCGCCACTCGGTGGCGCGATATGAGCTTGTAGATCTGCTATTTTTCAATAGCTAAAGCATAACATGATGCTAACACCAAAATGGGTGCCCGGTCAGAATGGGTTAAGCAAGTCCATTTCCCTTTGGGGTTCAATCAACTAGGCCTATACTTCTACTCTGTTCTATTCTATCAAATAAACTCATGTATATAATATTCTACGTATGTAAATCAAGACATTTTATATTCATCCTTAGGGCCCCAAATCACACCTTAGAAAGCCGTCGGTGCATTTATTACCAATCAACTCAGTCCTGAACAGGAAACAGGGAAGCATGGAAACAACTAAAGAGTAAAGACAAGAGCAGGAGGTGTCACCAACCCCCCCCGACTTCCTAACTAAATCAGATAAATGGAATCAGTGCACCAAAACGACAGAACAAAAGTAGAAAGAAAGAAGACCGTCATGGAAGGATCGACCGGTGAAACAATGGCTGCTGATTCAAGAACCAGTAAAACAGTGTGTCGGCAGCACCCGCTGGTGAAGCGAAAATGTTCTGCAGCCCCCCCCTGCAGACCCACCTCTATACCTTGGCTTTTAACCCTGCTTGAGTTCCTTCGGTCCTTGTATATGTTTTGTCTCACTGTGATGCTGTTGTTTTTCTGTTGTTTTTCTGTAAATGTGTCTCAGTTGTTTTCACTGTTTGTACTTTGTTTTCTCGCTGTTGTTATTCTGTGTGGTAGCTTTAGTGCATTTGTTTTTATTTTCTCCTGTACAGCACTTTGTAAACCCTGAGTTTTGAAACGTGCTATATAAATAAAGTGGATTGGATTGGATTGGATTGGATATGCCCTCATGTGTATGCCTAACGTCATCGCTAACAAAGAGAATGACTTTACACTGAATCATCCATGCTTTGCTTTCGCTATAATGAATCCATCTGAAACTCTCCAAAGCTATTGAAGTATAAACAAAGTGAGACATCAAAAGAGAATCATGAAAAACCAAAAGTGAGGGCAGATTCTATATCGCCTGCAGCGAAAGACAGGGGTTCCATCTAGCCTTCTATAACTGAGTCACTCTCACCCCTCTGTTAAGCTCTGGAGGACAGAACCACACAAACCTGCTGTTTACTCCGTTCCTATTTAACCCATTTTGGGGCTGGCTCACTGCTACACTTCTTTACTCTGTAGATCACATACTGTGAGGCAGCGGCAACAGCATCAGTGCAATTCTTTTTTTAGCCTGGTTGAAATGGGAAGCGAGACAAGGATGGAGAGGGAGAGAGAGAGAGAGAGAGAGAGAGAGAGAGAGAGAGAGAGAGAGAGAGAGAGAGAGAGAGAGAGAGAGAGAGAGAGAGAGAGAGAGAGAGAGAGAGAGAGACAGAGAGAGAGGGGGGGGGGGGGCAATGGGCATTGATTGAGTGAGCGACATGAAGTAAGAATGAAGGTATGAAAGCTTGTCAGAAATAAAGATAACATGTAAACTAGCCCATTCTGACCTGAGATCAGATTCTAAAACATGTCTTCTATATCCTGACAGTTTTCTGAAAAAGCTATGTTCCTATATGTCAGTCGTTCTTCGACTTTAAAAGAATAGCTGACCTACAAGCTCGTAGCGAGCTTGTAGATCTGCTATTTTTCATATAGCTATAAAGCATAGCATAATGCTTAACACCAAAAGGGGTTCCCTTCCCGGCCCAAATGGGCTATAGTTGACAGCCACCTGGTAGCAGAGGGATGAAGACAGGTGGCAGAAATGGAAAGCAGGGCATGCTGACAGGCAGAGAGAGGAGAGGCAGCATGTTCTCTTCTCTGTACAGAAGACGTGTCTGCTCTCTCCTCCCTATAATATTAGCTGGGGGTTCTTTCGTTCGTTCCTGCAGACAGACATGCAGCAGCGCTGTCTTATTGGAGCTGTCGTGTTCATGTCAGGGAGAAGTCCTTGTTGATTGGTGAGCCGGTCACCCTGAGGTGAGGATAGGATAAACGCACGTTGAGGACCTGACAACGATCTGCAGCTGAGATGGAGCCACGCCGCAGCTGAGTATAGACGCTATGGTGACATCTCAAGATGATGAATTAACCCATTCTGGGCGAGAACCCCCTTTTTGGTGTTTCAAGCATTATGTCATGCTTTAGCCATTGAAAAATAGCAGATCTACAAGCTCATAGAGCGCCACTGAGTGGCACGCTACGATCTTGTAGGTCTGCTATTTTTGAAAAGTCGTGATAATGTGGTGCAAATATTTGAATAGGCATTTCAGAGTGAACATTTTTTAACTAAAATATTGGCTTCTGGGAGGGAGGTCCCTGGAACTAGATATTTTGAGATGGGGGTCCGTGGCCCCAATAGAGATAATCCTGGGGGTCCTTGACATGAAAAAGGTTGAGCACCACTGACACATACTGTAGAAACATGGGTTTTTCTGAAAAATGTGAAGGATTGTGAAGCCTTTCTTTTTTATCGACCTCAGTCCAAAATGGGTTAAAGTCAGAATGACAGCCCCCCCAAAAAATAAAATAAATAAAAACAATGATATGCTGAAGTGTATTTTTATTATTATCAGAATGCGTGTGCGCGTCTGTATTTGTTCAGGCATTCATGCATTTGCTTCTGTGTGTGAACGAGGGACGTTGAATTGTTGCAACAGCAGCAAATGTATTTCACGTTGTTGGGACAGATTCCTGCCAAGCGAGAATCTGTACGCTCCAATTTGCTCAGTGATTGTGAACCAAGAATACAGTTTTCTCCGTCTTAAATGGTCACGCTATGGTCGTGTCTCCATATTTCATTTTTATACGCCAACTATTATTTTTGGTATTGTACGTCCTTCGTCGATCCATCCGACCGTTATTCTTCTCATTGCTCTGTACTGCTGCCATGTGGGGTCTGATTTACAGCATTCCGTACCAGCATATCCTGAAAGCGTACCGCGGCCAGCAGGAGGCGCTACAGAGGCAACAAAGGTTCCTCCCCCTCCACTGCGAGTCAACGCCATGAAAGTAGCGTACGTGTTGAGAAAGCACGCGTCCAGCCAGGGCTGTAGCGCAGCTGACGTTTTTGTTGCCCAATAATCACAACTATCTTCTGGTTTGCCAGCGACACAAATCAACACCACGCTGTTTGCCGACGTCATGTGTTCATTTATCTTCTTCAGCCATACAGACTCCATTTGACACAAATCAACACCCACTGCTGTTTGTCCAAGACACACCATCTGCTCTCCAGTGGCGAGCAGAGTAGAAACATGGAGAGTCTCCATGTTTCTACTTCCCCACTTGTCCTGATGTTAGTGAAATAATGAACACATCAACATACACTGCAACTTTGCAAGTGATGATAAATGCTAAATGGTGCATTTATATAGCGCCTTTATTCAAGGCGCTTTACATAGATCGTGCATTACAATTCACCCGCATTCACACACCCATTCACACACCGATGGCGGCGGAAACCATGCAAGGCACCAACCAACACATCAGGAGCAATTAGGGTTTCAGAGTCTTGCTCAAGGACACTTCGACACTAACTCTGGGGGAGCCCAGGTTTGAGTTGCCCTCGGGTGCAGTACTTAGTTTAGACAGTACTTGGTTTAGACTAGTCATTGGTTAGACCAGTCATTAGTCCTACATCTACAACCTATCTCAAACCCTCACCCTAACCCTAACCTCCCACGGGGCAGCACACTTAAACCATAACCTTAACCCATGTCTAACCAATGACTAGTCTAAACTAAGTATGCACCCCGTTGCCCTCAGCATTGGTTAGACATGAGTTAAGGTCAGGTTTAGGTGTGCTGCCCCGTGGGAGGTTAGGTTTAGGGTGAGGGTTTGAGATAGCTTGTAGTTGTAGGACTAATGACTGTCTAACTGCGTTAAGGTTAGGTTTAGGTGTGCTGCTGCCCCGTGGGAGGGTAGGTTTAGGGTCAGGGTTTGAGATGGGTTGTAGTTGTAGTAGGACTAATGACTGGTCTAACCCAATGACTAGTCTAAACCAAAAAACTGTCTAAACTAAGCACTGCACCCACAACGTGTTGCCTACGCTCAGTGCGTAGTGAGCTTATACCTTATAGCGACACCACTGTGTCCAGGCACTGCTTCTATACAGTCCAGTGTAGTTTAGTTTAGTTTATTTGATCATCTTCACAGTTACAAAACAGCTTATTTGTTAGCACACGGTTACATAAGAAAAAAAGGAACTGGAGGTGTACAAACGCCAGAGCCAGGGATGTCTACTGACTGCCTCTTTCCCAGAGAGAGAAGAAATAATGAGTGTGAAAGTGTGAAAAATCTATTTCACTTAGTCAGGTCAAGACAGTGTTCATTATAACCAAGCCTCACTTTAACCCTAACATTAACCTCACAAAACCTATGCCTAATAAACATAGCATCTGACCATTATAACATTTGTTGGACTATTTAAATGTCGAACAAATGGCCAGCCCGCTACAAACCTGACTGTCAATATGTGACCCCTTCCAGTATTTTCACCCACAAGTCGGCTCTAATGAAACTACACAATAGACCAAAATACCCTTCTTCTTTTTTTTCTTTTTTTTAGCCATGCACATTAACACCGTTGGAATGTTAAAGAATGTTTTTATTCCATCAGAAAGTCGTTTTAGTGTCATTAAGTCGTTAGTCGTAATTACACCCATTCCTGGGGCCCAGAGGTGCTAAAATCTTTGGAATATTTGCAGGGGAAATTCTGTACTTTGGGGTTTCCGGTTCAACAAGTTTCAGATGGTCATATCTTCTTCATTTGTTTCCCCAATTTCAATGAACAATACATCATATGAAGCTTACATTATGTAGTTTCATAATATGTAAATAAAAAACTGAAGAATGACCATGGCCCCCAGGATGGAGTCTGGCTGCAGAATGAGGACGCTACGTCGCTACATAATGGATTATAGAGTGGACGGACAGATGAAGCCATGAAGATATTGAGCTCCATCTTGTGCCACCCTTATCCCTTATCCTTAAACTAATTTGCCATTTGTTTTACTATTTAAAAAAAAAAACATTTTAAAATAGTTCAACTAGCCGCTGATCTACATCGAAACATTGTGAGCTTGTAGATCAGCTATTTTAACTATTTTAAAAGGTTTTTGGGCAAGATACAGCCCATTGTGTGTGTGGAGATTGGAGAGATTGTGAGAGAGGAAGTAGTTTTAGAAAGGAAATGTTTGATTGCTAATGATCACATCATGTCACTGCAGAATCTGTAACACCTTGAACAAAGTCTTTCTCACTTCACTTCTCTTCTCTCTCTCTCTCTCTCTCTCTCTCTGAACACTACACAGCCCCCTGTGGACTTCACACAACCCACCCAAACAAAGCCCACGGTCTCACGCTGTGTCCCTGGTCCTCTCAGCCCCCACTGATGTTTCACACAGAGGACAGTGTTAGCATAACCCATTTTGGGTGGGAACCCCTTTTGGCGTTAGCGTTATGCTATGCTTTAGCTATTGAAAAAATAGCAGATCTACAAGCTCATAGCGCGCCACCGAGTGGCGCGCTATGAGCTTGTAGGTCTGCTATTTTTGAAGAATCGCGAAAAGTGAGATGAAAGTGTTTGAGAACGACTGACATAGAAAAACTGCTTTTTCAAGAAAACTGTCAGGATGTAGGAGACATTTGCAGAATCGTTCCCAGGTCAGAATGGGATAAACACGAAGGCTCACAAGGCTCTGATGGGGCTCTAGTGCCCAATTATCTCTGATGAGCAGCGGCTCCGCTTGCATTATGTGTTCAGATGTCTGTGTGAACGGAGGCTCCGTTCTGCCCACAGAGCTCCATGGATGATCCCCATGTGTTCGGCCTCAACTAAAGGTGCTCCTCTCTCTCTCTCTGTCACACAGAGATCCATGTGTCAGGCAGAGCGCGCCACGGGATGTAAATAACATAAACGCTGCTGCCTACTACCATCACAAGGCTTTTTATTTACGTCATGGTTTTACATTCACCAATCACCATCGCTGATGAGCAGCGCTTTGTAGGCGAGGAGGAGGCAGCGCTTGTTCATCGTTAGGAACTCCAAATATTATCACATATGGCTCTGCATCAATGTAATACTGTACACATGTGTGACCAGATTTGACTGAGAGACTGCCATCGTGCAAATTCCAGCATTTTTTTTCTTTTCCAAAATGAGTTAATAGCACAGGCAGACTCTTCACATACACTAGAGCATGTCTGAAATAAGTGTCAGAGCTGAAATCAACTGAAATAAAACATGTAGCTAGGTGTAATGTTAGAGCTCACAGAAGTGAATCTTTCAAGCCCGTTTTCTCAACTCGCTGTTTCTCTGCAAGACATTTACTCTATAAGCCATATCTCCAAAACTGGTGGGTCAAACTGAACAACCACTATGTCAATTTGAAGCTATGATTCCCTGCTTTCATATGACATGAAAAAAACTTCCAATGGCAGTCCCTCAGTCAAATGTTGTCACATTTGTGTTGTAAGTTGCTTGCGCTCACCCTGCCAATGATCCTGGGGAACGGAGCTCTCTGGTTCTCTGTGATGATCATTGGTGGAACCAGCAGGGATCTCTTAGACCTGTAGGACTGCTTCTCTGTGATAGGTGGAGCCAGCAGGGATCTCTTAGACCTGTAGGACTGCTTCTCTGTGATAGGTGGAGCCAGCAGGGATCTCTTAGACCTGTAGGACTGCGTCTGACCGAGACCCAGCATGTCCTGCAACACAGAGGATGAACACATTACACATGAACGCACGCACACACACACACACACACACACACACACACACACACACACACACACACGCACACGCACACGCACAGTTACGCAATTGAGGGGGGGAAATCCTAATAGTGATTTCTCAGTGATTTGTGTCCAAACGCTATGAGCAATTCACATGTGTTTCAGGTTCAGAATGTAACCGTTTTATTATAAATTGAGTCAGGATGTCAGTATAATTTTACGGTGTCTGTGAATTTGTTAATTTTCCGGGTTATATATCATCTTAAAATGTTCTCGACTAAAGTAAAGTGTGACGTGGAGAGCATTGTGAATAAATCTTCACCTCTAGAACATTCAGTCTACTGAGACCGTCCGCCTACACACATTCCTTGATACTAAAGCAAGACCACATTCCACACAAACCTCCAGGGAAGTAAACAAACAGTAATTCTATTGTCTGGTGTTCTTGATCTTCTACACTCACTACATACAGTACACTGCCACTGCATTTCCACAATGCTTTCATATTCGCTACCTCCATGTGTATCCGCTTGGGTGTTTTGAGGACAACTGAAATCCTGCACATTATATTGCTGTGTGTTATGGAAGATTCTCCCTCCTGATTCAATAGACAAGCCACAAGCTGGGAAACAATGACCATATATCCCCAATCCCATGTCCACATGGGACGTGGAAGGTACGGTCCCATTTGCACCATTAACCCATTTTGGGGCGGGAACCCCTGTTGGTGTTTTAAGCATTATTTGATTTTCTGACGGGTAGGCCCCAGTGTGTGCGCATAGGAGAGAGAACCTCGTCCACAATTCTCACCAGAACGGGTGCGCCCCAAGGCTGCTGCCTCAGTCCTCTGCTGTACAGCTTGTTTACTTTTGATTGTGTCGCCAGATATGAGAATAACATCATAATTAAATTTGCGGATGATACCACAGTGATCGGACTGGTAACCGACGGTGATGAGAGGGCCTATAGGAGGGAGATAGAGGATCTAACTCTATGGTGCGATAACAACAACCTCTCACTTAACACCAATAAGACCAAAGAAATCATTGTAGACTTTAGGAAGTCCAAAGGTATCCACACCCCCATTTCCATCAAAGGGTCATCTGTCGACATAGTTGATAACTTTAAATTCCTGGGCATACACATCACAGACACATTTACATGGTCACTCAACAACGAGTACATCCTCAAGAAGGCGCAGCAGCGACTGTACTTTCTGAGGCGCCTTAAAAAATTTGGCTTAAGTACTAAAGGTCTAGTAAATTTTTATCGATGTATAATTGAAAGTGTCTTAACTGGCTGCATCACAGTGTGGTACGGTAACACGACCGCTCAGGATTGCAATAGGTTGCAGAGGACCATCAAAACAGCAGCTAAAATCATCGGCACTACAGAATTACCCAGTCTCCATAACATCTACACCACTCGCTGTATGAAAAAAGCCCATAACATCATGGAAGACACCAGCCACCCCGCAAATACCCTGTTCAAACTACTCCCTTCCAAAAAACGCTACCAGAGCATCAAATCTCGTACCACCCGTCTCAGTAACAGTTTTTACCCCCAGGCAGTCAGGCTGCTGAACAGCTGACCTCGAACTGTATTGCACTTCATTTCACTTGCACTTTCTTTTCCTGTTTTTCGTCTTTTTGTTGTCCTGTGTATGTAAGATTGAGAGTGCTCTGAGCAAAACAAATTTCATTGTATGTATACTCTGTATTTATACAAATGACAAATAAACCTGAACCTGAACCTGAACCTGAACCATTATGTTATACTTTAGCTATTGAAAAATAGCAGATCTACAAGCTCATAGCGAGCTACTGAGTGGCACGCCACGAGCTTGTAGGTCTGCTATTTTTGAAAAAAAATCGTGAAAATGTTCGCTGAAAAATGAGGTATTTCAGAAAACACAAGGAAGACGAGCCATCAGAAGCAGACGTAAGCCGCGCGAGGCACGCCTGATGGAGACACTATAGCCCAGTGGTGTCCAACGTCTTGCACGCAGCACTATTTTAACAAGCGTGTCCAACAAGCTTTAAACTGAGCAGATTGGAATATAACGGCCAAAACATCTTGAAAATGGCCATAAACATTTGCCAGGATATTGAGAACTCTAGTTTAATGTGGGCCCAGTAATATAATAAATGACTAGACTGGAACTCACCAATGCTTTTTATGGCATAGGAAGATCCGCTGGGAGAAACTAGACACAGCTTCTGGACATGAGACTAATTAATTAGAGCGACAGAGAGATAAAGGTGTGTACGGGTGTGCGTGTGTGTGTCAATTTAACAAAGGTGCAGACGATCAGAAACCAGCAGAGAGTGATCGACGTTTGTGCTACTCTATGCCGAACTGAAGTGGACTCGGCCCCAGACTTTTTTTCCCCTCCCTGGAAATAAAAAAATGGCTGGGTCATTGTAATGCAAATGAAAGAGATGTACTGTAGCTCTACTTAACTACTGTATCATCAATGTTTAACCACCGAGGCTTCGCATCGGTGGTTAAACTCGCTGTCGGTGAATTATCTGCCGACAATGACCCCCGAGCCGTCAGATATAGAGGCATCCGTCCGTCAGCGATGACGATGGATTGGGGGTGTGCACGCTTTTCTGACACGCCAAAGGTCCGAAGCGTGGGGGACACATGCGATGCGAAAATGTGATGGTCCGACATGCACTGCTTGCGGTTATGGTTAGGTTAGGGATTGAGGTTTCGGATCAATAGAATGTCGGAACTAAAGCCTGTACTCGATGGGTTGCTTGTGCCTGAGTGGTCATGTTTTCTTGCAGCTGCGGAGTGGCAGTCTACCTAACATAAAATAATACATTGACAACAACAAAAAAAGTATTCAATGCGTTCGTGCTGACTGCGTCTGGCCAGCTGCAGGGCTGCAGCACTGTCGGAAAACAAGGAAGTGAGTTGATCAGATAGAATCCATTTTCGGGGTCCTGCTTCGTCTATTTCTCGATCAAATGTTTTTCAAAACATTTTTGAGAGCAATGTTTAGCTGTAAATTACATTGTGTGTCACTAGTGTGTGTGTGTGTGTGTGTGTGTGTGTTTACATGGCTGTCATGTTGGAAACAGCAGAACATCAAGCAGAGGGTTTGATTAGGCAGAGGTCTGTTATAAAGCGGAGTGGTCGTTATCAAGACATAACTCACGGCTGAATTCAGCGACTGACCAATCAGAATCAAGCATTCAACCAAGCCATGTAATAATATTAAATAATGGATGTCTGCAGCCCTAAAGTCACAACTGCGACTGTGGCTCAAGAGGTAGAGCAGGTCGTCATCTATGTAAAAGTGTGTGAATGTGTGTGTGAATGGGTGAATGTAAGGCACAATCTATGTAAAGGTGTGTGAATGGGTGAATGTAATGCACAATCTATGTAAAGCGCCTTGGATGAAGGCGCTATATAAATGCACCAGTTACAACTGCTGGAACAACTGAACATTCTTTCAAAGATTGATGGACAACCACTTCAGAAGCTATATGCGATAGCAGCATATTCTAATTAAGGAATTTCACCTCAAACACTAGCCCTGTGTTGTATGGAGAATATTGAGAGATAAGGCTGTCCCAGCAAGCAATAATAAGGTCAGACTAAAGAGGTTCCTTTGTCCACCAGTAAACTCTGAGGCTTAATCAGGAGTTTGGCCAGCTGGGGTAATAAGCTGAGCGAGCGGTGGACATTTCTCTTTGTCTTCATGTCTTTATGTATGTACTCTTATTGTGCTCTTTGTGCTACAGTATGTCAAATGTGTGCATGTGTTCTGCATGCATGGCTGCTATAGGTCACAATAAGACACGCAAATGTCAGTGTGAACCCATTTTGACCCGAGATCAGATTCTAAAAATGTCTTCTACATCCTGACAGTTTTCTGAAAAAGCTATGTTTCTACGTCAGCCGTTCTTCGATTTTTCAAAAAATAGCTAAAGCATAACATAATGCTAACACCAAAAGGGGTTCGCGCCCAGAATGGGTTAAACAACTATGAGGCTTTTATATTGTATTTCTTCAATTCAGTGCTGAATACTTGCCAAAGAAAAAAGACTGTTTGTGTTTCCAAAACTGCCACTTTGAAGCAGAACAGAGGAGAAGTGGCATTAACCGATTTTCTACTTCATACTCAAAGTTTTCAAAATCAATTCTTTAAGACCTTTTTTCTTATATACCTTCCCCCTTGGAGCTGAGAGTGACTATGAACAAAATGAGAGATGACAAGCATTTCACCAGGCCAAGCTATCGTGTAATGTGTATGCAGAGAAAGCCAAAGGTAATTCGAAATGTTATTTTCATGCTTGGGAACACAACAGAATAATGTCAGTTCAACTCCATCATGCATGGTTCTTGTTGTATATTGTGAGAGAAATGTTTTCACTCTGTGATCCGATGCAGTCATCCTCATCTGATTCCCCATTTTCTTGGAAGAGAAACAAACCAAAAAGCATAATAATTATGTCTATACCTCAGTTACATTAGCCTCAGCACCCTGCAGGACCAGGCCGGGTGCTGCTGTTGACTGAGATGGTGAAAGAGAATAACGCCCGTCTTTGACACCATGAACGAGAACATTTTAACAGTTATTACTGTTAACATGGAGGCTGTGAACTATAGGAATAACACTCATTCTCTCTCTCCCTCTCTCTCCCTATCTCCTCCTCTCTCTCTCCCACACGCGTGCACACACACACACACACACACACACACACACACACACGAAAATGTGTTTGAAACCCCCAACAATGCTGCACATCAACATTTTCCAGATAAGGAACATGTGGAATCTTATAGATTGTTTCATTTCAAAGTACATTATTATCATGAGATAACAGATTATTTTGCCGTTCTCTGCATTATTCTAATCTTTATTCTACACTATCTTTATGCAACTCGACGGTGATGGTGCTGAGTCAGGAGAGGTGGGCTTTGAAGAGCTCTGTGTAGGCGTGATGCCTCCTGCCTCTCTCTGGAGGGACGTAGGGGAGGGCTGCCCAACTGTCCCTTGATTTAACACTAGAACCACTAAACGTCCCATTTGTCACACCATCACTAAACTCCATAAAAATATAAGTGCAGCAATATCATGGCAACCTGAGGCACTCAGGTGTTTAATATTTCATTGTGACTTTTCACATAAAAACGAAAAATAGGGGGGCAAAATCGGTGAAAACGATATTTTAAAAATATGTGTGTACTGACGAATCTTCTATCTTTATATCGATCTATCTACATATATATAAAATTCCTAAAAAACAATAATGGAGCTGGGAACTTCTCCTTTGGTCCAGTGAAGAAAAAGGGTTAAGGAAACTAATAAAGATGCGTCCCTCATTGACACACTTTGTTTCTTTTTTTTCTTTGGGGAATCAATCAATGAAACACATCTTACAAGTTCAAACAGCTCATATACATAATTATAATATACAGGCTGTAAACTTGTAACCACAGTTGTCTCTCTACTTGTACGGCTTGCTTTTTTCTGTCTACACCAAATCTGTTAGGCTAGACAAAAATAGCTCACAACGCTGTGAGTCATATTGTGAACCCAGATCTAGATCTGGGGGGCTGTCTTACTGAGACAACATGTAGTCCATGGTTAATTAAATAAGGTTAGGAGGCAAAGGCCGTAACCTTGATGTAGTCCAAGAAGTAAGTGAGCCCTTAGTGTCTATGACATCAGAGACAGTGGGCCAACTGCTAAAATCTAAAATATCTAAAAGCACATACACACACAAAGACCCCCAGGAAAGTGTTCTAAATCTTTTAAATGTCATCAACATATATTATTTAGCAAAAAGGGTGAAGTGTCCCTTTAAAGTAGTTTGAGTACTAGTTTTTCATTTAATGTTGAAGTTTAATTGTGAAACGTCGTCTCAACCAATCAGAGGGTCCCATATGGGATATTGGAATCCCAATCACTCACAGGTGTGCAGCAGAGCTATACCGTTTGTTTAATGTTTTTTTAGATACGTATTTTTATCGTGCTGATCAAGTTTACAACGAGTAATTCACCGTCTGGATGTCATCTCGGATGAGATTAGAAAACAGAGCAGCTCTGTAATTAAAACCAGCTGTGTTTGAAGGAACAACGCAGCTAAGGGAATCACACAGGTGAACACAATCAAGACGCATTTGTATTTGTGAAAGTATATCACGCAGAACATATTTGCAGTTCACATGCAGGAAGATTGGCTTTTTATGAACTTTCGAAAATACACAAAAACAAATTGGTATCTATTGTTTGGTATGCCCATATCGAGCGGCGGTGGCTCAGGGGTAGAGTGGCTGGATGGTAACCGCAAGGTTGCCAGTTCGAACCCGGGCTCCCTCAGAGTTTGTGTCCTTGAGCAAGACTCTGAACCCCTAATTGCTCCTGATGTGCTGGTTGGTGCCTTGCATGGATGGGTGAATGTTGTTATATTTAGTAAGTGTGACCCAAGTGCACAGCAAGAGAGGAGGCGTTGTTCAGGTTTAGTTCAGGTTTATTCACAAAAGGTTTGTATGGAAGGGAGTGGGGTAGTAGTAGATCGGTGGCTCTCCAGGTTGGCCAAACTCAGCATGGGATTCCAAACACTGAGGAGGAGAAGGAGAGGAGGCGTCAGTCTTCAGATAAACAACAAGGCAGGAGTTGAAACCGTGTAAAGTTGCACGGCTGGGAAATAGCTAAGTAAGGCTAAAGCAGTAACTATAGCTCTAACTCAGTTTAACAACACATAAAGGCTTGAGCTGTACTTTACCATACATGTAGACATGTGAAGCTCTGGCATGGAATGAAGGGCAGACTGGGTTCTTGTAGAGGCAGTGCTTGATTGCAGGATGGAAGACAGGTGCAGAGGATTGGTGCAGGAGAGCAGGTGTGCTGAGTAGAGCCATGGAGTAGTCAGTGAGGGGGGAGTGGCTAAGCGGTGCTTGCATGTGGAGGTGAGGAGGAGTGAGCCGTAACAGTACCCCCCCTCCGAGGGGCGCCTCCTGGCGACCTCCCGGGGGCGTCGGGGTTGGCCCTGTAGAAGTCCCGAAGGAGCGAGGGATCCATGATGAGCTTTCTGGAGATCCAACTGCGTTCCTCGGGGCCGTAACCCTCCCAGTCCGCCAGAAACTGGAAACCTCGACCTCTGCGCCGAACCTTCAGTAGCCGCCGAACTGTCCACTGGGGATGCCCGTCGACCATCTGAGGCGGCGGAGGGGCAGGGGCAGAGGGCATGAGAGGGCTCGAGGACACAGGCTTGATCTTGGACACGTGAAACACGGGATGTACACGCAGAGAGGCCGGGAGCTTGAGACGTACAGCCGCCGGACTCAGGACGTGGTCAATCTCGAAGGGACCGACAAACCGGGGAGCCAACTTCTTGGAAGGCACCTGGAGCGGTAGATCGGCAGAGGAGAGGTACACACGTTGCCCAGCCTGGTACACCGGAGCAGGAGTGCGGCGACGGTTGGCCCCACGGCAGGAACGCTCGTTGGAGCGAAGCAGGGCGGCGCGGACTTTCTTCCACACGCGCCGACACCGACGGAAGTGAGCCTGGACAGAGGGGACAGAGGCCTCCGACTCCTGGAGAGAGAACAACGGGGGTTGGTAACCCAGAGAGGCTTCGAAAGGGGACCTGCCAGTGGCGGCGCAGGTAAGGGCATTGAGTGAGTATTCCACCCAGGGTAGATCCTTGCTCCAGGAGGTGGGGTGGAGAGCAGAGATACAGCGGAGGGCCGACTCCAAGCTCTGGTTGGTCCTCTCAGCCTGGCCGTTGGATTGTGGGTGGTATCCCGAGGAGAGGCTAACGGTGGCGCCGATCTCCTTACAGAAGGCCCGCCAGACCTGGGACGTGAACTGCGGGCCCCTGTCAGAGACAATGTCACTGGGAAGCCCATGAAGACGGTAGACATGCTGGGTGAGGAGTGCGGCCGTCTCCGCAGAGGATGGGAGCTTAGGGAGCGCCACTAGGTGCACCGCCTTGGAAAACCGGTCCACCACAGTGAGGATGACGGTGTTCCCATTAGAAGGGGGAAAACCGGTCACAAAGTCCAAGCCAATGTGAGACCAAGGGCGGGTGGGCACAGGGAGTGGGCGAAGAAGGCCAGCCGGTGGCCGGTGTGACGCCTTGGCACGGGAACAGGTGGCGCAGGCAGCGACAAACTCCCGGACGTCAGTCCTCATTGACGGCCACCAAAACCTCCGGCTCAGGAAGGAGAGGGTGCGCTGATACCCGGGGTGGCAAGCAAACTGGCTGGAATGGCCCCACTGCAGCACTCGGGAACGCACCGAATCAGGCACGAAGAGCCGGTGACGAGGACCATCGTCTGGGCCCGGCTCAGCTTGTTGGGCCTGTTTGACCTCAGCCTCAATGTTCATGGTGACCGCTCCTACGATACAAGCAGCCGGAACAATGGGTTCAGGCTCGGCTGAGGATTTCTCCGGGGCATGTTGTCGGGACAAGGAATCCGCCTTGGTGTTACTGGAGCCAGGCCTGTAGGTGATGGTGTAGCTGAACCTATCCAGGAACTGTGCCCACCGTGCCTGGCGAGAGTTGAGACGCTTGGCCTCCCGGATGAAGGTCAGGTTCTTATGGTCGGACCAGACCACCGTGGGCTCTTCAGCACCCTCCAGCCAGTGGCGCCACTCCTCAAAGGCTGCCACCACAGCTAGCAGCTCCCTATTCCCAATATCGTAGTTCTCCTCGGCTGGGCCAAACCGGCGGGAGAGAAAGGCACAGGGGTGTAGCTTCTGGTCCTTTACAGACCGCTGGGATAAGACAGCCCCTAGACCGATGTCAGAAGCATCTACCTCCACTATGAATGGCCTGGAGGGGTCTGGATGGAGAAGGACAGGGGCTGTGGTGAAGTGCTCCTTGAGGGTAGCAAAAGCGGCACCGGCAGCAGGCGTCCAGACGTAAGGACGCAGAGTGGAGGTGAGTCGAGTAAGAGGGGCAGCTATGCGGCTGTAGTTCCGAATGAAACGGCGGTAGAAATTAGCAAACCCTAGGAAACCTTGGAGCTGTCTGCGGGTCGTGGGTTGCGGCCAGTCGACGACGGCTTGGACCTTGTGGGGGTCAGGACGGATACAGCCATCCTCCACAATGAGTCCAAGGAACTCCACAGAAGGCGAGTGAAAGACACATTTCTCAGCCTTAACGTACAGACGGTTCTCCAAGAGACGCTGGATGACCATACGGACATGCTGGATATGTTCCTCAATGCCCCGGGAGAATATCAGGATGTCATCAAGGTAAAGGACCACGAATACCTCTAGCATGTCCCGGAGCATGTCGTTCATGAGAGCCTGAAAGACTGAGGGGGCATTTGTGAGACCGAAGGGCATGACCAGGTATTCGTAGTGTCCACGGGGTGTCTTGAAAGCGGTCTTCCATTCATCCCCTTTACGGATACGCACAAGGTGGTATGCGTTCCTGAGATCCAACTTGGTGAAGATGGTAGCACCGACAAGGGGTTCAAAGTTGGAGCTCATGAGGGGGAGAGGATATTTGTTCTTGATGGTGATGTTGTTGAGCTGCCTGTAGTCTATGCACGGCCTCAGATCCCCACCCTTCTTCTTGACGAAGAAAAAGCCCGCTGCCACCGGGGATGTGGATGGACGTATAAGACCCTCAGCCAGACAGCCATTAATGTAACTGTCCATAGCTGCCTTCTCAGGTAGTGAGAGGTTGTAGAGGCGACTGGCTGGAAGCGGAGCGTCAGGATGGAGCTCGATGGCACAGTCGTAGGGTCGGTGAGGAGGAAGAGTGCACGCTCGCTCCTTACTGAATGCCTCACCCAGGTCGTGGTACTCAGGAGGGACCTTGGAAAGATCAGGAGGGGCAAGACTGGGTCGTTCAGGCAGAGAAGGCTTCTGGGCAGACCGAAGGCAGCGGGCGTGGCAGGGAATGCTCCAGCTGAGAATGCGGCCCGAACTCCAACAGACGTGAGGATTGTGGAGCTCCAGCCAAGGTCTGCCTAGGATGAAAGGTGTGTCAGGAGAGTCGATGACGTAGGGGCGGATGCTCTCTACGTGATTTCCTGAGACAGTGAGGGTGAAAGCCCCGCATTGGTGTGTGACAGGACCCATGGGGTGGCCATCCAAAGCGAAAGCAGAGAGGGACTTCTCCAGAGGCACAATGGGGAGTCCTACCTCCTGGGCGTAACGTTGGTCCACGAAGCTCTCATCAGCACCAGAGTCTATCAGGGCAGGAACGGTGAGTGTGTGCCCCGACCAGGCAAGAGTGACAATGAACCTGGACTTGCTGGAGCGGGACAGGGGGTCGGACAAGCGGCTCACTCGGAACCCCCGAGCGGGTGAGCCCTGTCTTTTGGCAGTCGGCCTGAGGAGGCTCTGGAATGCAGAATGGGGCAAGAGTCCACAGAGTGTGCTGAACCTGCACAATACATGCAGAGCCCCCGTAATCTTCGGTGGTCACGTTCAGCAGAGGTTAAGCGGGCTCGGCCCAACTGCATAGGCTCCTCACCGGCGGAGGTAGCAAGATCAGGAAGGAGAGCAGGCCGGCTAAGGCTGGCTGATGGCGAGGAAGACGGCCCAGCAGCAGGACGAGACTGGTGAGCCTTCTCACGTTTGCGTTCCCGGTGACGCTCATCAAGGGAAATAGAGAGGGAGATGAGTTGGTTCAACGTGCAGGGCTTCTCTCTCCCAGACAAGGCATCCTTCACGGGCTCTGACAAGCCCCGCCGGAAAGCACTGAACAAAGCAGGCTCGTTCCACTGGCAACGAGCTGCAAGGATACGAAACTCTGTGGCATACTCCGCCACAGAGCTAGAACCCTGCTGGAGGGTGGAAAGGACTGAGTCTGCATCCTGCCCATGGACATCATGATCGAACACAGTCCTGAACTCCTCAGAAAATGCAGCATAGTCATGCATGTAATGTGCCGAGCCCTCACGACTAGCCATAACCCACCGGCGAGCCTGACCGGTGGTGAGATTTGCTATGTAGGCTATGCGGGCGGCGGCAGTAGAATACATGCTCGGTTGAAGTGCAAAAACATACTCACACTGCATGAGGAATTCACGGCAGTGGGCGAAAGACCCGTCATAGAGAGCCGGTGCCACCAGATGGGGCTCTCGAGTGGGTGGCACGAGGGCCGGGTCTGGAGCAGGCCCAGACTGGGCAGAAGCGGGCACGGGGGGAGCCGTGGGTGGAAGGAGTCGAGCACTGAGTGCAGCAACCTGGTCAGCGAGATTCTGGACCACGGCAGAGAGCTGGTCCACCTGGGCTTGCTGTTGGTTGGCCTGGGACTGTTGAAGAGCTGTAACCCCTTGGAGATCCTCTTTAATACTTATGACAGCATTAGAAGCCTCCGTTAATAGGCGAGAGTGTTCATTCAAAACTTGTCCCTGGACCTGAAATGATTTCTCCATGCTGGCTGGGTCCCGATGGCCAGAGCTTACCGTTATATTTAGTAAGTGTGACCCAAGTGCACAGCAAGAGAGGAGGCGTTGTTCAGGTTTAGTTCAGGTTTATTCACAAAAGGTTTGTATGGAAGGGAGTGGGGTAGTAGTAGATCGGTGGCTCTCCAGGTTGGCCAAACTCAGCATGGGATTCCAAACACTGAGGAGGAGAAGGAGAGGAGGCGTCAGTCTTCAGATAAACAACAAGGCAGGAGTTGAAACCGTGTAAAGTTGCACGGCTGGGAAATAGCTAAGTAAGGCTAAAGCAGTAACTATAGCTCTAACTCAGTTTAACAACACATAAAGGCTTGAGCTGTACTTTACCATACATGTAGACATGTGAAGCTCTGGCATGGAATGAAGGGCAGACTGGGTTCTTGTAGAGGCAGTGCTTGATTGCAGGATGGAAGACAGGTGCAGAGGATTGGTGCAGGAGAGCAGGTGTGCTGAGTAGAGCCATGGAGTAGTCAGTGAGGGGGGAGTGGCTAAGCGGTGCTTGCATGTGGAGGTGAGGAGGAGTGAGCCGTAACAGAATGTAATGCACAATCTATGTAAAGCGCCTTGGATAAAGGCGCTATATAAATGCACCATCTACCCATAATGAGGACCATGGATATGCTCTAAAAAGGAATATGAAAATCATATGTTTTTGAGGGGCGCTAGCCCCTCCTATGTCCAGCTTCGAGGGTTTGTGCACACAGACATTGAATATGGAGGTGAGGACGCAAATTGTGATTGGCCGGAATGATATGATGATGATATACGATGATAAGAGCGCCCCTCACTTCACACTGGTGTGATTTTTTTATTTCACCAGACCTTTAAGACAATTTTAATATAGATATATACTTTGGACATACAGTATATACAGTGAGATGCTATTCTTTTCTTAGCATCGCTTATTTTTCTTGTAAATTAAAATAAGGGACCCCGATGCAAAACATTAATTTAAAGATGATTTACACAGTTTTACATCCATATAATGCAAAAAAAGACAGTGGTATATGATAAAGAGAAATAACAGATTACACAATGTCTGGTTTCAGTATCCGTTTCTTGAGATGCACTATTTAATGTATCTGTCTTGCACTGCCTGTGTCCTTAAACAAACCTAACACTGATCTCTGCCTGTGTCCAACTGTTTCTATCCTTTCCCCTCCTCTGCCACTCAGGTGGAAGAGCGCATCACTGCATGCCTGGCTGACATCTCACAGTGGATGTCCTCCAACCACCTCAAGCTGAACCCAGACAAGACTAAGCTTCTCTTCTTCCCAGCTAAGTCCTGCCCTATGCGGGAGCTTACTATTTCCGTAGACAACGCCCTGGTAACGTCTGTCCCAACAGCCAGGAATCTTGGTGTTGTCCTGGACAGTCAGCTCTCGTTCAAAACTCACATCACAGCTGTCACTCGATCCTGTAGGTTCACACTCTATAACATACAACGAATCAGACCGTTCCTCACCCAGGAATCAGCCCAGCTCCTAATCCAGACAACAGTCTTGTCAACTTGTCGACAATTTAACGACCTCCTTTACTGGCCTACCAGCATGTGCACTTAAGCCTCTCCAACTGATACAAAATGCCGCAGCTCGCTTGGCCTTCAACCAGCCAAAATAGCATTTCTATAGTGTAGACACTATAATTGCATTGTATGTAGTCATAGCACGTCATAATACATAATGTATATATTAGCAAGCATAATATAGTTTAATTATATAGATATTCCACTGTTACGTTCTAAGCTTACGCATGTTTCATGATAAATGCTTTTCATGTGCTTTTTTGTTCTTGCTTAAAGGGACACTTCACCCTTTTTGCAAAAAAATATATGTTAATGACATTTAGGAGCTTTAGAACACTTTCCTGGGGGTCTTTATGTATGTAATATGTGGTTTTAGATATTTTAGATTGTAGCAGTGAGCCTGTTGTCTCTGATGTCATGGACACTGGGCTCACTTCCTTCCTGGACTACATGTTGTCTCAGTAAGACAGCTCTCCCCCCTATCAACAAGGAGGAGCAGTGCACCAAAGAATTATGGGAATTGTAGTCCAGGAAGGTAGTGAGACCAGTGTCCATGACATCAGAGACAACAGGCTCACTGCTACAATCTAAAATATCTAAAACCACATATTACACACATAAATACCCCCAGGAAAGTGATCTAAAGCTTCTAAACGTCATTAACATATATCTTTTTGCAAAAAGGGTGAAGTGTCCCTTTAATGTAAATCGCTCTGGATTAAGAGCGTCTTTTTTGTTCTTGCTTAATGTAAATCGCTCTGGATTAAGAGCGTCTGCTAAATGCCTAAATTGTAAATTGTCCTTAAACAAACCTAACACTGATCTCTACCTGTGTCCTTAACCCATTCTGAACGGGAACCCATTTTGGTGTTAGCATCATGTTATGCTTTAGCTATTGAAAAATAGCAGATCTACAAGCTCATAGCGCGCCACCGAGTGGCGCGCTACGAGCTTGTAGGTCTGCTATTTTTGAAAAATCGAAGAACGACTGGCATTTTTTAGAATCTGATCTCAGGTCAGAATGGGTTAATCAGACCACTGTGTGTCCAGTGGAAACCTCGTATGAATCTGATCTCAGGTCAGAATGGGTTAAACAAACCTAGCACTGATCTGATCTCTGGTCTGCTACACGCACCGCCACACAGACGAGTGTGAAACGAAAACAGTTTGAATAATGAAGACAAAACATCTGAGGATTAATGACGTCATTTGCATTACAAACGATGCCTTATCTTTTGTCCTTCCTATTCTACGGCTGACTGTGCAGCGTTTAATTAGCGGTGTGTATGTTTGTGTGCATGCGTTGTTAGCGGGGCGGCATCGCCAACCTATCGTTCATTTCATGAAGAGAGAGAGAAATGTTGATGGATATGTTGGGAACAAAACTGGTCGCGCAGAAATAAGTAAATATGCACGGATTGCAATTGTGTGCATACAAAACCAGGCCGACCCAGAGCCAGTCGTGACACACTGCTGCAGAGAAAGTGCGCCCGTCACTATGTTACTGTTTATTTCATTGGCCCGTTTGACTGTCAAGGGTTCAGCCTCCAGGAAGAAACCCTAAATACAAAGTGAATACACCGTTGCACATAAAAACGACTCCAGGGTGTCTAATGAAGTACTGTCACCTCATAGACATCTCAGTTCGGTGCATAAAGTGTGATGTGATGCCTCTTGGAACTATGACTGGTGGCCTTCTGTTGGCACCGTTTCTTTACTGTCTATGTACTGTGTGTGTGATCTGTTTGTTTGCATGTTTTATGTATATCCTGATGACTGCTGTGCACAAAACAAATTGCCGAAAGGACAAATAAAGTATCTATCTATATATCTATCTATCGACACATGAAAAACTGGAAAAATAAAACAAATGTGGCACTCCATCTTTAATTGTAGTTGTATAACTGCTGCACTATAGTGTCAATCAGTAGCCTATAGCGCGACGCATTGTGAGCTTGCTATCGCAGACTCACGCTGCATGATAAAAAAAAAAAAACACAAAAATAATATGTTATCTCCACTGTACAAAACCAACTTTATTTAGCGTGGTAATCCTCCTGCAGTATTTAAATTGCTTTTTTTTTGTTAGCGGATTCAGTTCTGTCAGAGCCTATAGAACGGCACTCGGTGTGTGTGTGTGTGTGTGTGTGTGTGTGTGTGTGTGTGTGTGTGTGTGTGTGTGTGTGTGAAGAGAGAAAGAGACAGACTGCGCCATTGTGGCAGTATAAACTCACATCCTTGCACTCTGTCATTCTCTCTCTCTCTCTCAATGCGGTGTTTGAAATGAGTCATACTACAGTAATGTGGTCAGAGTGTCAGAGAGCAATGGATGGCATAGACGCCAGCTGAGAACATAATTGACCCACATTATCGGCTACAGTCACTCACCACACAGTCACATACCACACTAAAATAGCGGTTGGGGGGGCAGAGCATTCACACATTGTGATGTCGATGTGTGTGCACGACACGTCCCTGGGTCTCGGACGGCGTGTGTCATATGTCTATGACTAAAGTCATCTCGCTGCTTTGGAAAACGGAGAGCTATTCTGCGGTCCTGAGTGACTAGTAGACTACCGCCACACTGTAGGCTGTTAATGTGTCACTTCACTTGATGACGGCCATCTGCAGGTCTTGCTCTCTGAACCACAAATGTCCCATGACTGATTTTAAACACAGCACTGACAATGAAAATGACAGCATGCTAATGTAACACTGCTCTCAATCGGTGATGACTATGTATCTCTCTCTCCCCCTCTCCCTCTCTCTCCCTCTCCCCTCTCTCTCTCCCTCTGAATGTGTCAGGTTTTCAACTCTCAACACCCCCACACACAAAACACCTTTTCACTCATCCATGCGTGCAACACCACCCTACTGTTTTAACTGACCTTCATCCAATTATGCACAATTTAAAATAAGACACTATTATGTGCATATTATGCACACACAGTGGAGGGACCGTATCATACGGTCACATTAATTATAGCTTACTGTACAGGGAACTAACCTTCATTATGACTTGTCAAACACTACTCGACTTGCAGTATGTCCTCTATTGCATTAAGTATACCATGGACTATATACTATACTACATTAAGTATAACACCATGGACTATACAACCCAACGAAGCACAGTGGAAGACATTGACACTCAGGTGAATGACACTGTGAAGACATCGACACATGAGGCACAGAGACTTTCATTGGATACCCGAGCACGATGAAATGACATCAGCAGGACACCGAGGACTGCAGCAGAGAAGACAGATGACAACTCCCTTAAACTGCTGCTAATCGGGTTGCAGTTGACGGACGACCAGCAGAGAATATGAAGTCAGGAGGAGGAGAGGTCTTTCTTCATAAACACAACCTTGCAACCACCTTGGAACCAGGTGCATATAAAAAAACCCAAACCACACGTTTCCACACAGAGGCACTCGCAATGAGCATACAGTACAGAGGGAAATTGATCGGGCATTGATTTGAGCTCACTCTTTGTGGGCACTAACAGAGAGACTTTGCGTATGCTACATGCCTGCCTGTCACTTGTGGAGCAATAGAAAGCTCCTGTTGTAAATGTAAAGGGATTCTGTGTTGTGTATTGTATATTTTAAAGGAGCATTCAGTGATTTGGGTGATTTGGCCCCAGTAGCCAGACGTGCACACGCTCTACAGTGGGGGGGGGGGGGGGGGTGTGCAACAGGCCAACAGCACGCACACCAAGGCCCGCCCCCGCTCGATCATGATTGGCGGAAGGCCCCACTCATCCTGATTGGATGAAGACTTGGCCACCTATAGCCAAAAACGAAACCTACGTTTTTTTTTTACCCCCCAGGGGCTCACTGGGGACAGGGAGGTACTCCTTATATGGTCAACACACTCTATAGTAGGGGAGGATTATCACAACAAAAAAACAAAAAAAGAAGTGATATTTGAATTAAGTGAAATCACTGAATATACCTTTGATGTATTGTAAGTAAAAGTAAAGTTTTTGATTCATGGGTTTCTGAGTGGTGCAACTACTCCTACAACCAGCAATGTCCGTGTACACCTACCTATGTACCTATGTGGCCATGAGCACGAGTATATGACTATAGGGTACCAGTAGGGGGCGCCAGAAACAGAGAGAGATAGTGCTGCAATGTTGCCTGCTAATGAGAGAGAGCGAGAGGTGGGGGGGGGGGGGGGGGGGGGAGCTGCACCACTCAGTTCACACGGGTGTGATTATTTTATTATTGTTTGGACCCAATGTTTTATACATTTGTGTCAAAAAAGTAACTAAATAACTACTGTACGTTTTATACACACATATGCATGCTAAAACAATGTTTCAAAACGGGTAGTCCCAATAATTGATTCTGATTGGCTGGTTACCGTCACGTGACCAGTGTAAATCCCACCGATAACCCACACCTTCAATTACTTTATATCATTCGCAGCTGATTCCAGCTGTACTGGGGAAGGGGAGCGCTTGATTGCTTTACAAACCCATGTCGTGCGGGCGTGTAAGCACCGCACGGCTCATATGACTGTGAATGTGTGGCTCCAGGCAGCCCCGTAAAGACATCAAGCGCTATTCTCCCGTCACATAGCATACTTGCCGAGCACAACAAGGAAGTTACGTGGCTTATTGCTTAAATATGCTCACCTGTAAACTGTGAGGGGTTCTGCCGGGCAGTCCAGTCACGTCCACCCGCGCCGTGTCCTCCACGTCGGCGCCGGTCAGCCCGTGGACGAACAGGACCGGTCCGTAGTACAGGACGTCCTGCCTGGAGACCACCCTCAGGTCCTCGTCCACCCGGAAGCTGGGGTCCGACACCGAGAACGACACGCCGACGTTCCCCGCACAGTCCTCGAACTCCACTGGAGGGGGAGAGAGAGAAGACAGAATGGACAGGCCGTTAACTCGGTGTGTGTGTGTAAATGAACCATGGACAGCAGCTACAGGGACAGTAACTTCAGAACCATGGACAGCAGCTATAGGTACAGTTAATTCAGCACCATGGACAGCAGCTACAGGGACAGTTAATTCAGCACCATGGACAGCAGCTATAGGTACAGTTAATTCAGCACCATGGACAGCAGCTACAGGGACAGTAACTTCAGAACCATGGACAGCAGCTATAGGTACAGTTAATTCAGCACCATGGACAGCAGCTACAGGGACAGTTAATTCAGCACCATGGACAGCAGCTATAGGTACAGTTAATTCAGCACCATGGACAGCAGCTACAGGGACAGTTAATCCAGCACCATGGACAGCAGCTATAGGGACAGTTAATTCAGCACCATGGACAGCAGCTATAGGTACAGTTATTTCAGCACCATGGACAGCAGCTATATGTACAGTTAATTCAGCACCATGGACAGCAGCTATAGGTACAGTTAATTCAGCACCATGGACAGCAGCTACAGGGAGAGTTACTTCAGCACCATGGACAGCAGCTATAGGTACAGTTAATTCAGCACCATGGACAGCAGCTATAGGGAGAGTTACTTCAGCACCATGGACAGCAGCTATAGGGAGAGTTACTTCAGCACCATGGACAGCAGCTATAGGGAGAGTTACTTCAGCACCATGGACAGCAGCTATAGGGAGAGTTACTTCAGCACCATGGACAGCAGCTATAGGGAGAGTTACTTCAGCACCATGGACAGCAGCTATAGGGAGAGTTACTTCAGCACCATGGACAGCAGCTATAGGCACAGTTAATTCAGCACCATGGACAGCAGCTATAGGGAGAGTTACTTCAGCACCATGGACAGCAGCTATAGGGACAGTTAATTCAGCACCATGGACAGCAGCTATAGGGAGAGTTACTTCAGCACCATGGACAGCAGCTATAGGGAGAGTTACTTCAGCACCATGGACAGCAGCTATAGGTAAAGTTACTTCAGCACCATGGACAGCAGCTATAGGGAGAGTTACTTC
Source organism: Protomyctophum bolini (assembly GCF_963924005.1). Classification (NCBI taxonomy): domain Eukaryota; kingdom Metazoa; phylum Chordata; class Actinopteri; order Myctophiformes; family Myctophidae; genus Protomyctophum; species Protomyctophum bolini. The sequence goes on from NC_137865.1 coordinate 47,945,070, forward strand.
AGCACCATGGACAGCAGCTATAGGCACAGTTACTTCAGCACCATGGACAGCAGCTATAGGTACAGTTACTTCAGCACCATGGACAGCAGCTATAGGCACAGTTACTTCAGCACCATGGACAGCAGCTATAGGCACAGTTAATTCAGCACCATGGACAGCAGCTATAATGGTAAATGGTGCATTTATATAGCGCCTTTATCCAAGGCGCTTTACATAGATTGTGTGTGTGTGTGTGTGTGTGTGTGTGTGTGTGTGCGTGCGCGTGTACACACACACACACACACACACACACACACACACACACACACATCTCTGTAGCCTAGTGTAGCCAGATGATAAGAGATCTCCGCCCATGCTGACACTACTGTATACAGTCTGGGGAAATCTAAAATTCATTGAATGAGGGCTTATGGATCCCAGAGAGAAGCTGTAATAAACCTACGCCCACTGCTTTTGGAAAACAATCCTGATACCGTCCCATATGAGGGAGGAACGCCCCCCTGAAGTCTCTGCGTTGCTCCTGTGGAGTGATGGATACTTTACTACATATATTTCCCAAATAGTTCCATGGAGTTTCAGCCCATTCGTTCCATGTTGTCAACATAATGTATCGTCTCTACGAGGATATTGATATCCCAGAGCCTCGTATATGAGGCCGTATCGATCCTTGATTGATCCAGACCTCTCATAGCACAGGGACTGGTCTTATTTAACCTATTGTTTCCCTATACTCCCTTCTGATTGGCTGCATGACTCTCTGGCACCATAACATGGTGCATTTATATATAGCGCCTTTATCCAAGGCGCTTTACATACAGTAGATTGTGCATTACATTCACCCATTCACACACACATTCACACACCGATGGCAGCGGAAGCCATGCAAGGTACCAACTAGCACATGAGGAGCCATTTGGGGTTCAGTGTCTTGCCCAAGGACACTTCGACATGTAGACAGGAGGAGGAGCCGGGATTCGAACCGCCGACCCATGGATCATTGGACGACCTGCTCTACCTCTTGAGCCACAGTCGCCCCGACTTGCTCAAGGACACTTCGACACCAACTCTGGGGGAGCCCACAGGGTTCAAACTGGGAACCTTGTGGTTACCATCCAGCCACTCTACCCCTGAGAGTTTGTTTCAACATGTAACATGTACACACAATGACTAGTTGGCACCTTGTGGCTAAACTAACCATCCACTGTTATACATTTCCACTCACCGCTGATCAATGCATGATCTGGCTCAGACTGCAATCACCTGGCTGGTCGGTGATTGGCAACATTCGGTCAATACTGCTCTACAAAAGTTAAAATGACACAATATACAGATCAAGAGCTGTCCAACAACATTTAGAATGTGGAATGTTTGGTTTGGAAGATTATTCTGTAATCTTACCAAGCGGATTGCAAAGGATTCTCTCTCTGTGTTTGTGTAACTACAGCATAGGAAGAACCACCATGTGTTTCATTGAACAGGAAAAGGGAGTTTTCCTGATTAAGTACTGACAGGAAGTAGCATCACTGGTAGGCTGGACATAAACTCTTACAGGCTCACTGATTGGCCAACTAGGGTGGCAGTCACAGAGCCAGGTAATTTTACCCTTTTGCTGAAATATGCTAGACACCCTGGTTTGTATGTTTTTTTCCTTTCATGTATATAGCTTGTTTTACATTTTTTAATTGAATTGTATAACTTAAATTTGTGTTATTTCAAAGCATTTTAGATTGTTTCTAACACTTTTAAATCAACTGAAAATGTACTTATTTATTCATCCATCCCATTAATTATTTTAAATACAGGCTGCTGATTTCAAGCCTGGGTTACACATGTCTGAAATAAGTGTCTGGAATCCACATGTAAATATGAAATAAATGCTTAAACATGATGTAGCTAGGTGTAATGTTAGAGACCACAGAAGACATGTAAATATGAAATAAATGCTTAAACATGTAGCTAGGTGTAATGTTAGAGACCACAGAAGTGAACCTTTCAAGCCCGTTTTCTCAACTCGCTGTTTCTCTGCAAGACATTATACTCTACAAGCCATATCTCCAAAACTGGAGGGTCAAACTGAACAACCAATGTCAATTTGAAGCTATTCATATGCTGAAAATTCAAAAAGAATCCAATGGCAGTCCCTCAGTCAAATTGAGTCACATATGGTGCCCAGGTCTCGTGACATCATGTGACATCATCAGGGATGGAGATATGGAGACCCTGATGTCATGGCCATGATGTCATGGCCACATCAGTGACTTACTGAGCTTCAACTCATTAATCAATGTTTGTTAATCAGCTGTTGCTTTTCAACATTTGAAACACATTTGCCACAATTTAGGCTACAAACACACAGACTGTCAAGGCAATAAAATAAACAAAAGTCTAAATCTGGAAATAGTATCCTTCCATTCATAAGGAGCTACAAACGGTATGTTTAGAACAGGCAATAAATGTAAAACTATATAATTACACATTATAGCATTTCATGCCCAAGTTACGACATTGCCCAGAATAGGAATGCTAGGGCCAACTTGGCCCTCATAGCATCCCTATTCTGAGCATGATGTCATAACAGCTTTCTGTACATTTGGCAAAAGAATATCCACTGTACAACAAGCTCACAGGACATCACAACGTCTTATTCTATATCCCTCGGGATGCGTCCGTCTTAAGACTGGAGCTTCAACGGACACAGAGGAAGACATGGGACGTCAAATGTAGACATTTTTAAAGCACAGCTCAAGACCCACTTCTACAACATTGCTTTTAATTGATCTTTTATTTTTTGTTATTCATGTCCTCACTGTATTGCATTACTGCTTGTTTTATAATGTGCTTTTTTTTTTCTCTCCATTTCTCTGTAAGGCACTTTGAGCTGCATTTCATGTCATGAAAGGTGCTATACAAATAAAGTTGTATTATTAGTAGTAGTATTATCAAGCTCTTCTCCAGAGAAACAAGCTGCCCGCCATCTCCATAATTCAAGTCTCACGTCTAAAGCTATAAAGAAGCACAAAAGATGTGTTCATTTCCAATCCTATTACGAGCCTCAGATTTTATTTCAATAACACGCGAAACCTACTCTTTATAACCTGCAAATTGCAGTTCCAAATAGTTAACCCATTCTGGGCGGGAACACCTTTTGGTGTTTTGAAGCATTACGTTGTGCTTTAGCTGTTGAAAAATAGCCGATTACAAGCTCGTAGCGCGCCACCGAGTGGCGCGCTACGAGCTTGTAGGTCTGCTATTTTTGAAAAATCTTTGAATATATATTCTTTCAAAGCGAACGTTTTTAACTCAAATCTTTGCTTCTGGGGGGGGGGGGGGTCCCTGGAACAACATATTTTCAGATGGGGGTCGGCGGCTGATTACAGACATATATTTGGGGCTCCTTGACCTGAAATAGTTTGAGAACCGCTGACACAGAAGACATCTGTAGGTCTAAATGGGTTAATATCATTTCAAAGGCAGGCGGCGTTTGAAGGCATTGTAATATGCAGCCGGTGAGGGGGCTTTCCGAGGAGTCAGGCATGGCAAGTGGAAGTCTTTGAAGTCAGACGACAATGACAGAATATTAACCCATTCTGACCTGAGATCAGATTCATCCGAGGTTTCCACTGGACACACACTGGTCTGATGAACCCATTCTGACCTGAGATCAGATTCTAAAAGTGTCAGTCGTTCTTCGATTTTTCAAAAATAGCAGACCTACAAGCTCGTAGCGCGCCACTCGGTGGCGCGCTATGAGCTTGTAGATCTGCTATTTTTCAATAGCTAAAGCATAACATGATGCCAGCACCAAAATGGGTTCCCGGTCAGAATTGGTTAATATTTTAGGTCTAGTAAAAACTTGCAGCTTTGCACCTGAGAAAACGGTGCCACTGTACGTTTCTGGAAAAATCACTAAAAAAACATGTAGAAGGTGGACATTTTAACATCAAAAACCTGTTTCTACGGTACATGTGGATCATGTCGAATAACCCATTGTGGGCGGGAACCCCTTTTGGTGTTTGGCATTATGTTATATGCTTTAGCTGTTGAAAAATAGCAGATCTACAAGCTCATAGCGCGCCACCGAGTGGCGCGCTACGAGCTTGTATAGGTCTGCTATTTTTGAAGAATCGTGAAAAGTGACCTGAAAGTGTTTGAGAACGACCGACATAGAAAACAGTCAGGATTTAGAAGACATTTGCAGAATCGTTCCCAGGCCTAAATGGGATAAATCAAACGTGTTCTTACAACGTTCTCTAATGTAAAGTATAGTTCATTATGCTGACTGAGAATGCATTATTTAGTGTTCTCTGCCTATGGGGAATGCAGCTCGACAGCAGCAGACTGACAAATCACAACACATCACGTCCACAACGCCTCGTGAACTTGCGCGGCAATATTGGGCATGTGCGACCAGGTATGAATCGACAGGCCTTCTGTACTGCCACTGCTGAAAAATTTTTTTTTTTTTTGGGCTAAATCTGTTGTTTTCTTGTTCCTGGGTTGAAAAGAATTATTGTGTCATGCAATTCACTGGGAATTTGCTCCAGAGAGGCAGATTTGATTAATATTAATGTTTTTTTTTTGTATTGATGGTTGGCATGGTTTCACTGTTCTTACAGCAGGGGGTCTTCAACATATTTCAGTCCAAGGACCCCCTATTGAGACAGAGATGAAGCTGATGATGTTTGACAGCACTATCATCAGTGTATGTTGGATTAACTTTTGACACAGGTTATAGTACCGTTTTCTCCATTATTTCCATATGTAAATGAGTCGGGGGGGGGGGGGTCTACGCAGGGGCGGCCTTAGGAATCTGGAGGCCCGTTTCAAGACCAAATATGAGGCCCCCCTATATACCTATGACATCATTATTTTGTTGATACAGCCGTAAATTGATACAAATAGATTGACTGTTCAATATCACACAAAGCCATTACAGCTCGACAATTAACACCTTTCTTCATCTGTTGTCGTTGGCTGCCAGTTCCCACCTGATGTCGTGTGGGAGTTCTGATTGGTCCAGAGCGTACTGAATAACTTCTAGCTTACATAAGGTCTTAAGACGAGGACTCAAGTCTAAGATGAACAGCTCATCAGAGGTAGTGTAATCTCCTTTGTATCCTCCAAAGAGGATGATACGATCTCCCACAATGCAACAGCACATACCATGCTTTGGACCTGGTCCTTTCCCCTTGGGCTCAACCTTCTTCCAGGAGAAGGTCTCTGGACTGAATTTCCACACATCATTGAAGTTCTGTTTACCGTTGCAGCCTCCAAATATGTACAGCTCACCATTGTAGATAAATGCTGAATGACCGCAGCATCCTTCTGGTAGAAGTTGTGCAGAAGGTGTGTCCAGCCAGACGTTGGTCTCTGTGTCAAACACTCTGATGGTGTTGTAGAACTCCTGGTACCCCCTCCAGCCCCCAAATACAAACATCTTGGTGCCAATGATGGTAGCAGAGTGACCTGATGAATCAGGAGGTGGAGTTCCTCTGGTGTTAATTAAAGTCCAGACCATTGTGCTGGTGTCCAACTTGTACATGTCATTAGTGTATCCAGTCGGCTTGGTGTTTCCTCCATGGATAAACATGACCTTCTCCAACACACAGGCTGAGTGGTAGCTCCTCTCCTCTGGAACAGTCCCAGAAACCCTGGGTTGGAACCATCTGTGGGCGTCAACATCAAATGCACAAAGCACATTGCAGATCCCTCCCCAGATGTAGACTGTATCTTCAACCAACACAGCTGTGTGGCCCCAGCGCCTGGATGGAACCTCAAGGTGACCATCTCCTTTTCCTGGTTCCACTGGAGGTAACTTCTTCCAGCATAAAGACACTGTGTTGAAGACATGGACATCCATCTGTTCCATGTTCTCTCCGTTATTGTAGCCTCCAAAGGAATACAGTTTGTTCCTCACTGCTACAGCAGCATGATAGACTCGCTTTGGTCCTCCTGCTTTGGAAACGGTCCAAGACAACATTGCTCTGTCTGTCTGTCTGTTTCTTCTCTCTCTCGACGTCTACAGTCATTTTCAACACGGTGCATCCTCTTATATCTTCTGGTGTGAAATCACACGAGACACAAACTGTTGCCATGCATGCCTTTACGATGCCAATTAGTGCAACCTTTGAACTATATTGCTATATTTATTACTTAATTGTGGCTACCTTGGGGTATATGGATCTATGGGTCTTCCACACGTATAGCATAGTATAGTATATATGTATAGTTTATAATAGTTTAATTATATAGATATTCCACTGTTACGTTCTTAGCTCACGCATGTTTCATGATAAATGCTTTTTATGTGATGTATTCCCATGCTTTTTTGTTCTTGCTTAATGTCACTTAAGTCACTCTGGATTAAGAGCGTCTGCTAGATGCCTAAATTGTAAATTGCTACAACGTTCCCTAACACTGAGCTGTGTTGTATTTTGAGGGTTTGTGTGTGTGTGTGTGTGTGTGTGTGTGTGTGTGTGTGTGTGTGTGCGTGCGTGCGTGCGTTCGCGCATGCGCGGAATGTGCTCAAGCTGACTGGCTGAGCACGGAATGTGATGTATGGTGATAACAGTGCCGCTCACATCACGCTGGTGTGATATTTTTTCTCCATATCGCTGTGTGAGAGACAGTCCACTGAGCAACTCAAAGTGAGGCTGAATGACAAGCATTTTGCATTCTGGCTCTTTGAGGGGAGCTAGCGCCCCCTATGGCCAGCTTGGTGTGTTTGTGTGTTCTCAGGGGCCGCCTTAGGAATCTGGAGGCCCGTTTCAAGACCAAATATGAGGACCCCACATACCTATGACATCATTATTTTGTTGAGGCCCCTGTGAGGGTGAGTGGTTTCCACTGGACAACACACTGGTCTGATTAACCCATTCTGACCTGAGATCAGATTCATACGAGGTTTCCACTGGACACACACTGGTCTGATTAACCCATTCTGACCTGAGATCAGATTCTAAAAATGTCAGTCGTTCTTCGATTTTTCAAAAATAGCAGACCTACAAGCTCGTAGCGCGCCACTCGGTGGCGCGCTATGAGCTTGTAGATCTGCTATTTTTCAATAGCTAAAGCAATAGCTAAAGCATAACATGATTCCGTTCAGAATGGGTTAAAATCAGTCAGGTTCAGGTTCATCTATTTTGTTTGTCCCCGTGGGGCGATTTGGTTTACAGCATAAGGCATAACACAGGCAGGTAACATGAAAAACACAGTAAAAAGGCACATAGTACACATAGAACATTAAAACAGGATGGCAGTTCAAGGTATCAGTGTATAACATTATAATTCCTAACTTTCCCAGAACAGTTGAATAAATAATGAATACAGGTGAGTCAGGTGACAAGTTATACCTCCTCCTCCTATCGGCATTTAGAGCCTGGATAGCTAGAGGCACGAAGGAGAACTTTATACCTGTTGTTGCTTTTGGCCCCTGGAACTTTTAGGTTGAATGCCAGAGGGAAGCAGTCATGGCTGCAGTATACTGTAGCAGCATTGTACTTTGGCCACATTGAAGTCACAGGGAATTAAACAGCGCTTACTTGTTTAATTCAAGTAGCGTTCTACTCGAGTTATACGGGTATAATAAAAGTACATGATGGAGTAGGATGTTGTGTAGTATAGTATCTTTGCACACACACACACAGACACACACACACACACACACACACACACAAGAGAGAAGTCTCCACGTCTCCAAAAACAGCTGCTATGGAGGCGGCGTGTTGACACTAGACTTCATCCCTGCATGTTTATACCCAGATGTTCTGCTCGCTGCTCTTTTCTCTGCGTTAAACTTTTCATGCGAGGTGATTTGAAGACAATGTTCTGCCTTGTAAACTAAATGTCAAGTCTCTGTGAGAGTTTGTTTTTCTGCGCACGCACACACACGCACACGCACACGCACACACACACACACACACACACACACACACACACACACACACACACACACACACACACACACACACACACACACACACACACACACACACACACACACACACACACACACACACACACACACACACACACACACACACGAATAATTAGGAAACACTCTGCCCTCCTTATCTCCGGTATTCTATTGGAGACTCATTTAAAGTTCACACCTCGGGGGCTCGGCACACGACGGCTTGGAATAAGCTCTCTTTGCACCTCGGACAGGTGTGTGTAGCACCTTGATCTGCATTCCAGGTGCTATACAAATAACGATTATTATTATTAATATTATTATTAGTAGTAGTAGTAGCCTGATAGTAAGTTACTATTAGTAACAGTAACAGTAACAGTAGCAGCAGTAGTAGTAGTAGCATTAGCAGTAGTAATATTAAGTTCTGTCTCTGTGACCAAATTTGACTGAGAGCCTGCCAAATTACAGCTTTTCACCACAGGAGAAAAACTTATTTTTCTCTTTTTTTTGCAAAATGAGTTAATAGCACAGGCAGACTCTTCACATACTAGAGCATGTCTGAAATAAGGGTCGGAGCTGAAATCGACATGTAAATATGAAATAAATGCCCAAACATGTAGCTACTGTAGGTGTAATGTTAGAGGCCACAGAAGTGAACCTTTTAAGCCATATCTCCAAAACTGGTGGGCCAAACTGAACAACCAATGTCAATTTGAAGCTATACGATTGCCTGCTTCCATATGACGCAAATAAAAAAAAAAAAAATCAATGGCAGTCCCTCAGTCAAATTTAGTCACTAATGGTCCCAATGTACAGTACTTCCAGTAGGTGAGTTTTCTGCGGTATAACGGCTTGTGATTGGTTGTCAGTGGCGTAGGGAACGCTGGGCTGTGTTTTGTAGTGGTTACTGTAAATAGAGTACCTAAACCTAACCCTCAAAGGTAAATCACACCTTCATTATTGCTTTGCCGGCTAGCAGTTAGCATTATGAAGTTTCCCAGTGCCACCATACATGTTCACTTTAACCCATTCTGACCTGAGATCAGATTCTAACACACAGAAGAATGGTGGTTCTTTAACCCATTTTGACCTGAGATCAGATTCTAAAAATGTCTTCTCAATCCTGACAGTTTTCAAAAATAGCAGACCTACAAGCTCGTAGCGCGCCACTCGGTGGCGCGCTACGAGCTTGTAGGTCTGCTATTTTTCAATAGCTAAAGCATAACATGATGCTAACACCAAAAGGGGTTCCCGTTCAGAATGGTTTAAGAGAAGGAGTTTGAGGTTACTAGATTTAGCCTCAGAGACAACATCTAAATATAGGATTTTAGAAACTTTTAGTAAGTAGTAGTAATTTATAGGTTTACTTCAGTAGAAAATCCTTTAAGCCTGCCTAGGCTACTTAAAACAATTTTGCTTTAATCTAGTCTAAGCCAACTAAAATTTAAATTGAACGCTGGCATAAAAAGGAACTAAAACGTAATTGCCCCAGACTTTTCTTCAACAAAGACGGCGAAAGCAAACATTCTTTGTTCTGTATACTTTTACCATACAACTGTATTGTACAAAACACTGAAGTCCTTAACCCATTCTGACCTGAGATCAGATTCATACGAGGTTTCCACTGGACACACACTGGTCTGATTAACCCATTCTGACCCGAGATCAGATTCTAAAAATGTCAGTCGTTGTCAGACCTACAAGCTCGTAGCAGCTTGTAGATCTGCTGTTTTTCAATAGCTAAAGCACGACATGATGCTAACACCAAAATGGGTTCCCATTCAGAATGGGTTAAACCAGAAATCTAACCTCACAAAAACAATGCCCAAACCTGCCGCAGTAGCCTGTAAACTGACATATAAATCATATACTACTGTACTCTGTTCTCCTCTCATTCATTTATAGGACTATACCATAAAAAGGGATGATAAACTGAAATAAGATAAGACGGTCTAACCTACTCCTTGAAAGAAATGTCTCTCCTCTGGCTATCGGCCAAAGATGACATAATAAAGAATAGCTTAGCTTCTTAGTGTGTGTGTGTGTGTGCGCTGTGTGCTGTGTGCGTGCATGCGTGTGTGTGTGTGTGTGTGTGTGTGTGTGTGTGCGCGCGTGTGCGTGCGTGCGTGTGTGGTGTGTGTGCGTCCGTGTGTGCGCCATGACAAGACTGTGGAGAAAACCTTCACACGGAAAAACAAACAAACCCAAACGTTAAATGAAAATAAAAAGTTAAAAGTAAAAGTTAAAAGTTAAGTGAAAATAAAACTATACTGCCTAGTAATATGCACAATGTGAACATAATAGGTGTGTGTGTGTGTGTGTGTGTGTGTGTGTGTGTGTGTGTGTGTGTGTGCGTGTGTGTGTGCGCGCTCGCGTGTGCGTGCGTTCTATATTTCTACCACCAAAAATGAAATTACATTGGAGCACAATGATCAAGTCTTATAACAAAGAAACCCAATTAAAAACGGTCTTCTGCCGTTAATTGTTAAAGAACTATTCCAGCGACGGGTTGTGCCACCTGACTGCCACCCCTTTGTTCATTATCCCATTCTGGGGCGGGAACCCCTTTTGGTGTTTTAAGCATTATGTTATGCCTTAGCTATTGGAAAAATAGCAGATCTACAAGCTCATAGCGCGCCACCGAGTGGCGCGCTACGAGCTTGTAGGTCTGCTATTAGAAACATAGCTTTTTCAGAAAACTGTCAGGATGTATAGAAGACATTTTTTTTAGAATCTGATCTCAGGTCAGAATGGGTTATTTTGTCGACTTTCATCAAAAGGTACAGACAGTCTGAATGGCAAGGCACCCCCCCCCACACCTCGCCCCCCCCCCCCCCCCCCACCTCTCTGCCACTTGGCTGACAGTCACAGACTCAGACATACTCTGCTGTCTTTTTACCTCATTATCCCATTCTGACCTGAGATCAGATTCTAAAAAAATATCTTCTACATCCTGAGAGTTTTCTGAAAAAGCTATGTTTCTATATGTCAGTCGCTCTTCGATTTTTCCAAAAATAGCAGACCTACAAGCTCGTAGCGCGCCACCGAGTGGCGCGCTACGAGCTTGTAGATCTGCTATTTTTCAATAGCTAAAGCATAACATAATTGCTATAACACCAAAATGTGTTCTGGCCCAAAATGAGTTATTACAGGCAGCGCCTCGAGTCTGAAGTCTGAGGCAGATGATGACAGGCATGGCGCTACCCTACCCACACACTGCAGAGAGAGAGAGAGGAGTATACGACTTTTCTTTTCATCTACTGCTTTTGTGGATTTCTTTCATTTTCTCTCCTCCACTTTTAGTCATTGCCAAAGTGTATAGTTACTGCCAACCCCTGCTGTTTGGTCTGGGGAGGAGGCTGTGTGTAGACAACCACGTCTCCTCCAAGGCACACCAGACGTGCTTCAATCATTCCACAGTGAGACATTTCACTCCTACTCCTAACAGCCTGTAGGAGTCCCTAATAGGGACACACCAGAGGGAGTGCAATAAACCATGTACAACCCAGATTCGGCACAAACAAGGGACTAAATTATTTTCGCTCCTATGCCACCAAAATGTGGAACGCCCTACCAACAGTCATTAAGAATCCCTTGACTCCTTCACAACCGCTCTCAAAGGGCACCTACGGATGGCTGCAATTCGAAACTGGCCCCCGTAAAACTGAATCCCCCCCACCGCCCCCACCCCCCTCACTGTATATGTTTCTTTTTCCCTTTTTGCTTCCTTTATGATGAATTCCTGTTCTGTTCTTTAACTATATAGAAGTGTCTATTTGTACGTCTCTAAATGTTTTGATGAATTGAACAATATGATGGACCCTGTTGTAAACAAGTGTAATGCTTAATTGGGTCGTCCACTCACAGTTAACAGTCTTTGTATTGAGTTTGTGCTTGAAATGTACTGTAATTCTGCAAACTGTTAATAAATATTTCAATCAATCATAGTGCAGTGACAGAATGCAAGGGCTGCTTTAGAGCAGGGGTTCCCAAACTTGTTTGGGGGGGGGGAGATATTTTCCCAGGTACCCCCTCATCCTTCCTCGCAAAAAACACCGATAAGCATATTTGCAACCTTTACATTTAGATGCCATTAGAACTATTTGTATTAAAACTTTTCGATCAAAGTCACAACACATTTTCACAACATTTATTTAAGATGCTATCTTAGAATAGATGTAGACCTATTTGACAGTAAGTAAGTAGCCTTGCAGAGCCATGAGGTCCATAGGGGCAGAAGCCTATCTCCTGTTTCTGTAGCATGAGGCAGCTTGATGTACAAAGTACACCCCCTGGACATGACGCTAGCATGTTGCAGGGACTTACCCCCCAATCCAACCCTTGATGCTGAGTGTCAAGCAGGGAGGCACTGGTTCCCATTTTTACAGTCTTTGGTATGACCCGGCCGGGGATTGAACCCCGACCTCCCAGTCTCAGGGCGGACACTCTAACCACAAGGCCACTGAGCTGGTTTTTGACAGTGCAGAAACATAACAGCCTTCCTTGAAGCGTCAACGACCATCAACTGATCACAGACACTCAGCCTCTGCAGCGCTCTGACTGAAAGTATGACTGCATGGAGTCTGTTTCATTTCTATACAAAGGCCCTTGAATGATGGAATATATGGTTAAGGATTACTGTGATTATGGTAAGCTCACATTTATCACACATACTGTAGCAATTCAACCACATCGTCTCCTCCAATACGGGAGGCTGTGTGTAGACAACCACGTTGTCTCCTCCGATACGGGAGGCTGTGTGTAGACAACCACGTCTCCTCCAACACACACCAGACGTGCTTCATTCCACAGTGAGACATTTCACTCATAACAGCCTGTAGGAGTCCCTATACAGTGCAGTGAGAGAATGCAAAGGGCATTTCACTTATGTTATTTTCCTGTTTATTTCATCGCAACGGCAACCAGAGTGAAATACAGACGTGTGCAGAACAGAGTTGTGTAACGTATAATCAATACTGGTATATTTTTTTCTTCGTTAGTCCCCAAAAGTCGATCTCAGCGACTTAAAGCCGCTTAAATATGGTGGGTGAGTAAATTATTAGATCCTGATTGATCCTGTCATCGAGGAGATTTAATAATCAACTAACCCATTTAGACGTTTTTGCACTCTGTGTGTGTGTGAGTGTGTGTGAGTGTGTGTGTGTGAGTCCGTGTGAGAGTGTGCGTGTGTGCGCGTGCTAGCAGTTCTTAGTAAAAGTTAACATACATCTTGCATGGCAAGGCACAGAGTTACAGCACCCCTCCCTGTTATGATAAGGAATGTTGAGAACATGGAACGCTTTCTCTAAAGTCTAAATCAATGGTAAACGGTGCATTTATATAGCACCTTTTATCCAAAGCGCTTTTATGCATCACATAAACCCATGCATGCATTCACGCATTCACACCCTGAAGGCAGAGGCAACCACGCAGGTACCAACCTGCTCATCAGTGTTGATTTTGTCGACTAAAACTAAGACGAAAAATGATCGTCGACTATGATGAATATGGATCAGATAAGGTACACGGGCTGACACAGTTAGGACATGCAAACTGTGGTGACTTCATAGAAAGAGTAAACTGCTTAAGAGTTATTTACAGCCAAGCCTGTAAATACAATGTCTCCGTTAGAAGCTGTCAAGACCCCAGGGGGTCGCGGGACAGTTCCAATCTTGGTGAAATATCTCAACTGTAATCCAACAGCTGTGTGTGTGTTCAGGGAGCTTCCTGCTCTGCTATAGCCTACAATGTATTTGTGATTGAATCAGTTAGACCTGTTAATCATACATTACATTCTACCTTTGTGACATTATGTGTTAAATAAGGTTCTGCATACTTTATAATATAGTATAGATATTTAGTCAGTCCTATTGATATAAACCGTATAGTCACTGTGTGCCACATGAAACTACATGCAATGCGTCCCTCCTACTCACAGGAACATCCTGTGAGTATAACGTTTTGATTGGCTCTCATAATAGCGGAGTTAGCCTGTTTGTATCCGAAGGAGGGACTTTGAAGTGAATATATGGCAATGTTTGGGACCACTGTTGTGGGTTCACATAGATTGACTACGATGTGACTCCTGACTCCTGGGCACGGGGCCTTTAGCCTGTGCCTGCTGCCTTGTACTGACTGAGTGAATCCTGTTCAATAAACCAGATCGGATTCGTAAGATTGCAACCTGCCTGCCTGCCTCTGTTTCTTCTCACTCATTCAACCATCGCTGCTACAAGACAAGGGTCATTTGACACAAAATATACAACTACCTTTTTCCGCTGATGAAAACTAAATGGAAACTAAATAAAAACTAAGCTACGATGACAAAAATTAAGACTAAATATACTGACAATTTAGTTCAACAAATAAAAACTAGACTAAAATGTTAGGAAGGGACTAGTGGACAAGAGATCCAGTATAAGTCATTTTACACTTGGTTTCATGCTGAAAATAGCCGATCTACATAGATCGTCTATTTTCACCTGTAGATTAAATCGACTAAAATCTCATGACATTTAGTCGACTAAAACTAAACTAAAACTAAAACATTCCAGGTGACTAAAATGTGACTATACAACGAAGTGAAAACTATTCAAGGAGACTATGACTAAAACTAAATATATAGAAATTTGCTGCCAAAAACAAAACTTGCTGCTCATCAGGAACAGTTCAGTGTTTTGCTCAAGAACACTTGGACACTTAACACCAGGCAGGGATTGAACTTTCCATTCCCCCTAACCGGTATCTCTACCTCCTGAGCCATCGCACCCCGGGTTCAGTAATTGAGTTTGTGTGATTCATTATTTGAGGCATGATGTGCCACAGGCGGCGCACTGTGTTTCATCCAGCGTGCTGGTTTGCCAAGTCGGGTTTTTTTTTAAGCGCCCGTGTGCCTGTAGCGACAAATCTCGGCGTGATGATCATCACCCCTCTCTTAAAGAGCAGGTGATTTATTTGGCTGGCAGGGAATTTGTTCTCCTCCTGAATAGAGGGTATGCGCATGCTTAAAGTGAACGGCCCATCGAGTGGCAAAGCAACATTGCAAAGTGAGTTTAACATTGTTTAATGCAATCATATTGGACTCTGGCCCTCTGGTATATTGCACGGACCACCATAATACTACAAGTCCCACAATGCACTGCGAGTGAATTGTCACACGTGTATCGAGGGCCCGCAAGCGCAGGAAGCATGCGTCTTCTCTTCACTATTGATCAGCAGTGAAAGTATATCACTTGTGGTCAACTTTCAGCTACACCCCTCTCCCCAAAAATGTCCCGTGTGTTGAAACACAGTCCGGCCCTCGACTTGTACCAATTTCTTTATTTTGGCCCACTGTGTATATTTGAGTTTGACATCCCTGCTCTATTGCATGTCTGTTAGTACTTGGTCCATGCACGACACTGCTGTCATTATGAAACCAACAATATGAGTACTTAAATCAGCAATCCCCATCCACCATCTATAACCAAACCAGCTTGATGTGGGTCACACATGATTGTGTTTTAACGAGCTGACATAATAAATAACACATACAGGAGGTGGTGATGTGGAGGAGGTCCATGGTGGAATATAACATTCTTAATCAAAATGTCCTCATGTGTTTCAGATCCAGAGCTGTAGTGTAGCCCAGTTTTACTGCATGACTCCAGAACAGATGAGGCTCACAGTGCACTGTTGCCCTACTTTCTAATTTTGGTTCTGTCCCCACGTACAGTCTTACACTGCCACCCAGGTCCTCTCTGTGTGTGTGTGTGTGTGTGTGTGTGTGTGTGTGTGTGTGTGTGCATGTGAGTGTACGCACTCATGCACTGTTCTCTGTGCATGGCAGGGTTCATAGTGAGATCATGTCACTCTCAGGTCTGTAATGGTGTTTAACCCATTCTGACCTGAGATCAGATTCATACGAGGTTTCCACTGGACACACACTGGTCTGATGAACCCATTCTGACCTGAGATCAGATTCATACGAGGTTTCCACTGGACACACACTGGTCTGATTAACCCACTCTGACCTGAGATCAGATTCTAAAAAATGTCAGTCGTTCTTCGATTTTTTCAAAAATAGCAGACCTACAAGCTCGTAGCGCGCCACTCGGTGGCGCGCTATGAGCTTGTAGATCTGCTATTTTTCAATAGCTAAAGCATAACATGATGCGAACACCAGAATGGGTTCCCGTTCAGAATGGGTTAATTAATCTCCTCCTGCAGACGAATCAAACACTGAGACCTGCAGCTCCTTTTATACTGGTGTTTTAATTGGACTATAAATCAACATGTGCTCTTTGACAAATTACAGTAATTACAGGAAAGGTGTGTTTCCTCGGCCTAGTAGGAAAGTGTGTGAAAGATTTCAGGTACATTGCACGCTGCGTTCATGATTTGAGGGCCAACCCTGCAAACTTTGAAAGCTAATGTTAGCCAATTATAGGATGGAATATGAAATATCGGACAGATCCGTCTCGAACACATGACTATAGAGATACTGTGTAGCCGGGATTTTTGGACAGAATCTGGAGAAGTAATATAAAAAAAAATGTTTTACAAAAGTCGGCCTCCTGGTGGCGCTATAACAGGCTATAACAACCAATTTGCCATTGGCCGGCTGCCAAATTTTGAACGGTGCCGGAGATTAGCTGTTAACGGATGCGCGCACGCACGCACGCATGCACAGTTGCACACACACACACACACACACACACGGATAAAACCTGTAAACTTTAAGTGGAACCCAGGGGGGGGGGGAGTGTGTAGTGAAAGTAAAGCAGATTGTGGAGAATTGTTCCATAATGTCCAGTTCATCTAAAACCATCAGACTGTGTCTGAATTCAAGTACTTCTAAATGGGCTCAATGATGAAGTCAGAGAGAAACGCAGGCGAGAAACAAGGATACTGCCAGAGAGGTCCTCAGAGCTCAATACAGTTAACGCATTCTGACCTGAGATCAGATTCTACAAAATATCTAAATCATTTTACTACAGTTTTCTGAAAAACCCATGTTTCTATGCCAGTCGTTCTCAAACATTTTCATGTCAAGGACCCCCAAAAATATATGTAATATGCCGCCGACCCCCCATATCTGAAAATATGTAGTTCCAGGGACCACCCCGGAAGCAAAGATTTGAGTCAAAAACATGGCTCTGAAAGAGTATATTCAAAGATTTGCACTACATTTTCACGATTTTTCAAAAATAGCAGACCTACAAGCTCGTAGCGCGCCACTCGGTGGCGCGCTATATGAGCTTGTAGATCTGCTATTTTTCAAAAGCTAAAGCATAGCATAATGCCAACACCAAAAAGGGGGTTCCCGCCCAGAATGGGTTAATATGTGGAGGGCATTCTGCCAACTCCCAGAGCTTAATAATATGCACAGTCCACTGCCCAGCCGGGAGTTGAAGCCTTAACCCATTCTGAACGGGAACCCGTTTTGGTGTTGGCATCATGTTATGCTTTAGCTATTGAAAAATATCAGATCTACAAGCTCATAGCGCGCCACCGAGTGGCGCGCTATGAGCTTGTAGGTCTGCTATTTTCTGAAAAATCGAAGAACGACTGACATTTTTAGAATCTGATTTCGGGTCAGAATGGGTTCATCAGACCAGTGTGTGTCCAGTGGAAAACCTCGTACGAATCTGATCTCAGGTCAGAATGGGTTAATGACAGCAACGTCAAGGCTCGTCTGCATCGAGGCCCCAAATCACCTCCGTTATTAACACGATGCACGCCAACACGCCTCGCAACCCGTCAGATGACGAGTTAAGATTTAACCCCGGAGGTCGCCATACCCGTCAGATGAAGGCTTATATATTAGTACCATGCACCCAGAATCCACAACGTCTTATATCTCGCTGAAAAAAAGCTATCCTTTTTTCTGCTTGAAGAAGCTCTGCAGTAACTTCAGTTATATTTCTGAGTCTTTTGGGCTCCAGTGACGACAAAGTGCAATATGTTTATACTGCCACCGTTGAGAGGGTTTCTTACCCAAGTGAGAAATGTTTGCAAAACTGAAGCAAAGTCATAACTCCATTTTAAAATCAATATGAGGAGAATCCTCAGTGGGAATAGTTTTTTTAAGATTAGAGAAACTTGTCAAAACTTCTTATTCCAGAGTCATACATCAGTGGTTCCCAAACTTTATCGTGTCAACGAAGGCTACGGCAGTCGGCTGCGGCAACCGGAAATGGATCAGTGCTCGATACATAAACCTGCTCTCCGTCGCAGCCCTTTCTACTACGGCAGAACCTACAATGCCATGTCATAACCATGTTTATTGAAATTATAGCTGTCATACATTTACACCGATTGCTCCACTAGGCTATTTGTGAAAGGGCCATTCAATGTCTGGCTTTTTAATATTGTGAATATTGTGTTAAACTATAGAACTGCACTCTGTCGAGTGCCTATTTGCGCGTTGCGGCCTAGTAGTGCGCAAGCAGAGCGCGCGCCGCAAGTACTGTCGACCGCTACGAACTTTAAAATATCAGCCTCTCTTGTAAAACATTGAAATTAAATACAAAAGTTGGGTTGGTCATAGCGCGCCACCGAGTGGCGCGCTATGAGCTTGTAGATCTTCTATTTTTGAAAATCGAAGAACGACTGACATAGAGACATGGCTTTTTCAGAAAACTGTCAGGATTTAGAAGACATTCTTACAAGTATTATAACTGGATATTGTGCTGTGTTATAGTACTGACATAATGAATTATGTTATTATATTAGACCCTGTCTTTTTGTGAGTATATGTGTCAACATGTTGTGCATTAATGAACTCAGATCAGATCTGTCTTGCCATCCCTCCATATTTGGGGAAGTCTGACCTCATCAACATGAATGGCCAGTCTTGCCCAAATATGAAGCTGTGTAAACTCCATTATTTGGATGACAAGGTGAGTGTGGGGCTACTTTAGGAATTCTGTTCTGATCCATTTGAAGGACATGTCCGAGCCATCCGTGTTTGATTTCCAGCACAGTTTGCAACAGTTTGTCTTTTTGTACAGGTTCTTACATATTGTCCGGAGACACCCATTGTGGAATGAGTTGATCTTATTCATGTCGCGCGCCACTGAGTGGCGCGCTACGAGCTTGTAGTTCTGCTATTTTTGAAAGATCGATCTCAGGTCAGAA
The DNA here is from genome assembly GCF_963924005.1 of Protomyctophum bolini. NCBI lineage: Eukaryota > Metazoa > Chordata > Actinopteri > Myctophiformes > Myctophidae > Protomyctophum > Protomyctophum bolini. Next base: position 47,964,103 of record NC_137865.1, read on the forward strand.
TGGGTTAAATAAAGGATCTCAGATAATTAATTAACTGAGATAATTAACCTTAAAGTTTCATTCACTGAAGTGACTGAACGGCTCAGAAACTCAGAGGCGCTCAGCTACAGCATTGCAGACTCTTATTGTGCTTCTATTGAGACAATATCATTATATTATTTGCAAATCAGTGAACTGAGATGTCGCAACTCTCCTTCAATGGCTCTGATCAGTTCTATCAGTGGAGAGGCCTGATTTGAAGACGGAAGGTCATAATGTCTATGTGTAGGGATGGAGCTCGTTCATATTTATTGATAATGATCACCTTATCGATCAGGTTCTTATCGAGCCGGGTTCTTATCGATCAGGTTCTTATCGAGCCCGCTATCGAGCATCTTCTATTATTCTGTGGAAAGATATGAGATAATAAATTCTGAACAGAGCCAGCATATTTTACTAGGGCCTTCAACTACAGTACTTTTCTAACAAACGGAAGGCAATTGACCTTTTTTACCAATAAAATAATATTAAAGGAGCTGTTAACTGGTTAATACTGTATGTGTGCAGACAGTGACTCTAATCAAAGCGTAATGTTGTTTACTCGGTAGGCAGGAATCAATACACTTTTAGACATGTTTGTGCCAGCGTGGGCGATTATCTTGATTGTTTAAAGATGATGTCATGGGCGTTGGCATTACGTTATGCTTTATCTATTTAAAAATGGTAGATCTACAAGCTCATAGCGCGCCATCGAGTGGCGCGCTATGAGCTTGTAGGCCTGCTATTTTTGAAAAATCAAAGAACGACTGACATAGAAATAGCTTTTTCAGAAAACTGTCATTTTCAAACAGACATTTTTAGAATCTGATCTCGGGTCAGAATGGGTTAAACGGGTTATGCTCGATAACAGGCTTGATAAGCCCAGACCTTATTGATAACAGGTACTCGATAAGCTTGTATTCGGATTTTTTCAGGTATTGATTATCGAGCTCCATCCCTATTTATGTGGTAGGCAACAGGCATCTGTCATGGGTTTATTACAAGGCGAATACAAGCTTCCAAAGTGAGTTATCCGACGGGTGGCTGGCATCTCCCTTAGAGATAGGGTGAGAAGTTCAGTCACGCGGGAGAGACTCGGAGTAGAGCCGCTGCTCCTTCGCCTGGAAATGAGCCAGCGTAGGTGGTTAGGATGCCTCTCGGGCGTCTCCCTAGGGAGGTCCTCGAGGCACGTCCCACTGGGAGGAGACCCCGGGAGCAGACCAAGGACCACGTCCCACTGGGAGGAGACCCCCGGGGCAGACCAAGGACCACGTCCCACTGGGAGGAGACCCCCGGGGCAGACCAAGGACCACGTCCCACTGGGAGGAGACCCCCGGGGCAGACCAAGGACCACGTCCCACTGGGAGGAGACCCCCGGGGCAGACCAAGGACCACGTCCCACTGGGAGGAGACCCCCGGGGCAGACCAAGGACCACGTCCCACTGGGAGGAGACCCCCGGGGCAGATCAAGGACCACGTCCCACTGGGAGGAGACCCCCGGGGGCAGACCAAGGACCACGTCCCACTGGGAGGAGACCCCGGGGGCAGACCAAGGCGCAGCTGGAGGGATTGCATCGACTCACTGGGCCTTGGAACGTCTCGGGATCCCCCAGGAGGAAGTCACTAATGTTGCTCTGGAGAGGGAAGTCTGGAGCTCTCTGGTGGAGCGAACTACGGATAAGCAACGGTTGAAGATGGATGGATGGGTTTATCATTGGCGTAGCTTCGTAACCCATTTGTGTCGTGTGACAACTAATTATTTAAATAGCCTGAACCATGGGGTGGTTCGTTACACTAGAACCCCGACCTAGTGGGGACTATAAAATCTCAAAGTCGTCCTCCCGCACAAAAGCATCGTCTTGTTGGGGAACAGGGAGATCTTCAACGGGTCGGAGACCCTGGTCTTGTTTCCTCTCCTCCGTCCTCGGTCTCTGGAGGCGTTCGATAACCTCCTGCAACTCGTCCCTCTCCTTCTCGAGAGCTGCGATCACCTGCTGGTTCCTTGTCTCCTTGGCTTCCACCTCCTCCAACCTTTTCTCCATGCTCAGAAGCACAGCCAGTCCGGTCCTCTGCTCCTCCTCCATGGCTTTAAGCTGCTTTTCCATTTCCAGGAACTTGCGATCCGTGGTCTTCTTCACGTGCTCCATGCGTTTAATCTCCTCCGCTAGCGCGAAGAGCTCCTCCTTCCATTCGCTGTTGTCCTGCAGTAGGGCGTTCTCTACTCCTTCCCAGCAGTAGTCAAACAGGGCAGAGGCGTTATCGACAAAGTCTTTCAAGTGCGTCATTTTGCTGGAGATATAAAAGGTGTGGATTCCACATCAGATGCAAACATATGAATGGTTTTAGCGCTGCACTAAAACATTTATATATACACCGAACCCTCCCAATTTGTTGCATCACAGTTTGTGTGCCGTTTTGTCAGAATGACATCACAGTTTCTATGGTAGCAGAGATCAAATGGACTGATTTGCGGCATGTTGCCTAAGGTAGAGGTCCCGTATGGTATATCCTCAGACCGTTTCAATTCAATACCAGTTACATACCAGTTTGGTCTGTAAACCCTGGACCGCACTTTGAGTTCCACATGCATAGAACAGGTTCCTCTGCATGCCAACCCATAAGTAAAATGTCTGTATCGGCAGATTCTGCCCAAATAAGAGAAGATTTACATCATATAGTAGTTTAGGCTACTGAGGAACACTCTATACTTTTAAGAGGTGAACAGTTGCTTCTACACATGTCCGAGTGTGTCGGCATCAACAGCTGTAAACTGATTGCAACACAAAGATGTAACTGATTACACACTGATTAAACGCAAACAGGAGACAGTGTAATACATGTGCAAACACAATGTACAGTACTCACTGTGATATTCTCCCTTTGGGGAAAAGGGTGATTGTTATTGCGTGAACACTCATCCCAAATATGGAGATATCCACATGACGGAATGGCCTCAAAATACTGACTTAAAGCTATAGGTTATTTGACCCGTTATTGATATTATGGCATGGCTCTCTGTAGGAATGTGAACACATCGGTGTGTGTGTGTGTGTGTGTGTGTGTGAGCAGCTAACCTCGCAAACCGCTGCTATCTTGCATTAAAAAAATCTAATGAAATTTTGATTTGATTTATTTGACTGTACATTTTTCATAATCTCAAGGATAAAAACTAAATTTCCATTGTGATAATTGGTCTCAGACAAAACACCTAATCACATTATATAAAATAAAATAAACTAAAGCAATAAAAATGCATTCCAACACCAGTGACCAGTCGTAATCCGCAACACCTTCTAAAAGTCCAGCACCAAAACATCCCTGATGAGGCTATTCAGAGAAAACCTGCAAATTCTGCTTTGGGACTTTAGTCAAGCCTTATGAGCCTAATGGTATAATCAACACATACACCAGAAAAAACAAAGATTAGCTGCATCCAAAAATGTAAATTATCTGGCCAGGATTTTTCTGATGTTGCTTATCACCTCCCAGGCTGCAAACTAAAACTACTGTAGCTATACTGCATCTGAGGATCTTTCAGGACAAGTCTGCCCCCCCCCCCCCCCCCCCCTGACGACACCATTGGGCAAAGTCAGTTTGGGCAGCCTGGGTTTTGGGAACCAAAAAAAGATGTGTTAAAGGTTTGTGAGCCAAAACTAGATTCTCTCTGTAGGTCGTCCTCAGACGAGCCCTCCATCGGCGTCTCCAGTCATCTCGGTTCTCCATACAGTACATCTGGCCAGCTCCTTTGTGCTTTCCGCACCATGTATCTTTCTTTAGTACGTCCACGTAGGTATAGGTGTGGGACGTCCTATCGATCGATGCCCGTGTGTGTGTGTTGGGAGGTACGTAGGTGTGGGACGTCCTCTCGATCGATGCCCGTGTGTGTGTTGGTTCCCACAGTACAAGCTTTTTGGCCGGGAGTTCTTGGTGTCGGTGGCAGTGGCCAGCTAGTCTTACATTCAATCATGTTATATCTTGCGTTCGGATCAGCAGTCTAATTTGTCACTCATGCATGTGTAAGCAGCAGAATGAGCCAAAATGGTTTGATGTATAATTTTGACAGAAACACAAACTAATCTTCCGAAGCTGGCAGCCAAATGGCCTGGCAAGGTTGCCAGTTCGATCCCTGTGGGCTCCCCCAAAGTCAGTGTGGAAGTGTCCTTGAGCAAGACTCTGAACCCCTGATTTCTCCTGATGTCACCTGCAGCTGGCAGCCAAATGGCAGCCATGGCGCGTCACATCATATTTCTTCTTCCTGTTCTTCTTCTGCTTCCCCTTCCCCTCCCCCTCCCCCTTCCTCTTCCTCCTCTTCCTCCCCGTCCGCTCCGTCGTCCTCCTCAGTTCCCTCCTCCTCACCGCCCCCCTCCTGGAGGGACGCGATCACCTCATTGGTCCACTCCAGTCGCTCCTCCCACTTGTCCCTCTCCTCCTCGAGGGCCGAGATCACCTGGAAGTTCCTCTTCTCCTCGCGCTCCACTTCCTCCAGCCTCTGCTCGATGTTCAGCACCTGGAGCTGTCGGCCCTTCCGTTCCTTCTCCACGGTCGTCATCTTCCCCTCCAGCACCAGGACCTTGGACTCGGTGCTCTTCGTCTCTCTCTGCACGTCTTTCAGCTTCTCTTCCATCTCCAGGACCTTGAGGTCCGAGGTCTTCTTCTCCTCCTCCATGTCTCTGGTCTTCTCCTCCTGGGAGAGGAGTCTTTCGATGAGTCTGTTCTGCGTCTCCTTCCACTCGTTCTTCTCCCTGTCGTAGGTCTCCTGGAGCAGCGTGATCTTTGGTCTTCTGTCTCCTCTCTGCATGCAGACGTAGCCGACCGTAAGCGCCGACGCCGCTGACGCGACAGCGATGGATATGTGATAAATCATGTGATAAATTGTGGCTTCGTTATTATATTGTTAGAAGTGCAAATGCACTGATATACTGATAGTTCTATGCAGTGCTGGCACATTTATGTCCTCCAAACTCTCCCACGTTGTTGCATCGTGGTTGCGTTTTGATTGGTCACAAGTGTTCTGACCAATCAAAACACAGTACACAGTACACTTTTCTATGGTGTAGTCTCAAAGGGGTGAGCCATATTTAACTGTTCTATGGTGTAGTCTCAAATGGGTGAGCCATATTTAACTGTTCTATGGTGTAGTCTCAAATGGGTGAGCCATATTTAACTGTTCTATGGTGTAGTCTCAAAGGGGTGAGCCATATTTAACTGCTCTATGGTGTAGTCTCAAAGGGGTGAGCCATATTTAACTGTTCTATGGTGTAGTCTCAAAGGGGTGAGCCATATTTTTAACACTTTCAGCTCCCCCTGCTGTTCATTTGAAATGACCGCAGGCAGCCAGCTATATCCCCTATAGAGGTGCCATTCTATTACCGTCAATACAGCCCAATACAACAAGCGGTGACATGGCTGGCGTGATGAGATCAGAATTCACTGTCTACATCTGAACGCTGGACGGTTTGGACTAAAACAACAACGTTGGAGAAAGCAACAAAGAAACCCGTCATCTGACGGGTTTGCGAGGCCTTTTGGCGTCCATCGTGTTAACTGGATTCTTATGGCGTACTACTAGACATGGAAACAAAAGGCGCTTCTTGTGTTTGAGCTTGAAACATATGGTAACATGGTAGTTGTCGCAGATCTGTGCAATATCATAATCTAATCATATGCCACCGTACAGATGCGTCTCACAAACTCGATGCTGTGTTGTTGCACCGGCAAGAGAATGGCGGATTTGGTCAGACCCCAAAATATCCATGTGTGTGTGTTTCAAAGAATGATGCACCGAATATTCGGCCGCAGAAAATATTCGGCAGAAAATGGCTAAAAATGCATTTTCGGCCTATTCGGTTTCGGCCTGAATAGGCAGAAAATATATCACCGAATAGTGTATATGCAATTAATGCATTCAAAAGAGCTGAATAAATGTTTTATGGAACCATAACAGTGATTATTATTGAAGTTAAGTTTTGCCATAACCATAAATCAGGTAGCTTTAAGGTACGGCAATGACAGCAATGGTAGGCAAAAATATATATAATATTAAATACATTCGGTATTCGGTTTTCGGCCAACTGTTTCTTATATTCGGTATTCGGTTTCGGCCAAGAATTTCCCTTTCGGTGCATCCCTAGTTTCAAATATGCTCGAGTATAAGTCACTGTCGCACCCGTCGATAACCCCTTTGCGGAAGGAGTTGCTAAACTTGAGGAGTAATTTAGTACAACCGTACAATGGGTGTGTAACTCTGAGAGTGTACACGATGTGGAGATCTAACTCCATGTACACACACACCCTCAGATAAGTGAGAAACCATCTAACTCCATGTACATACACAGCCTCAGATAAGTGAGAAACCATCTAACTCCATGTACATACACACCCTCAGATAAGTGAGAAACCATAATATCTACAGATGACAAAACGCCCCCACCGCCCGTTCAAAACACAATAAAGGCAAGGAGAGGATGTTCATAATAAAGGCTGATCTTTCCAAATGCATAATGTGCTAAAATAATGTATTTTCAAATGTGTGTGCCGGTGTAAAAGGTTACATAGAAATGTTATCTCGGGGAGTAACAGTCCTTGTGTAGCGACTAACGAGTCCTACTGTATATACAGTATATACGATCCTGGCTTTTCACCGAGCATCATTATCCCATTCTGACCTGAGATCAGATTCTAAAAATGCCTGTTTGAAAATGACAGTTTTCTGAATAAGCTATATGTCCATTCTTCGATTAAAAAAAAAAATAGCAGACCTAGAATTTCATAGCTCGCCACTCGGTGGCGCGCTATGAGCTTGTAGATCTGCTATTTTAACCCATTCTGACCGGGAACCCATTTTGGTGTTAGCATTATGTTATGCTTTAGCTATTGAAAAATAGCAGATCTACAAGCTCATAGCGCGCCACCGAGTGGCGCGCTACGAGCTTGTAGGTCTGCTATTTTTGAAAAATCGAAGAACGACTGACATTTTTAGAATCTGATCTCAGGTCAGAATGGGTTATAATCAGACCAGTGTGTGTCCAGTGGAAACCTCGTATGAATCTGATCTCAGGTCAGAATGGGTTAAATAGCTAAAGCATAACGTAATGCTATAACACCAAAAGGGGGTTCCCGCCTAAAATGGGTTATTTCATGTGTCACGCTGAATCATCCCACACAGAAACTCAATTATAGTGTGTTGGAAATGTCAAACCGCGGACTCAACCAGGACAGAAAAAACACTCAGCTGCTATACTGTACTGCAAGCACTTAACATCCTTAACCCATTCTGAACGGGAACCCATCTTGGTGTCAGCATCATGTCATGCTTTAGCTATTGAAAAATAGCAGACCTACAAGCTCATAGCGCGCCACTCGGTGGCGCGCTATGAGCTTGTAGGTCTGCTATTTTTTAAAAATCGAAGAGCGACTGACATTTTTTTTAATCTGATCTCAGGTCAGAATGGGTTCATCAGACCAGTTGTGTGTCCAGTGGAAACGTCGTATGAATCTGATCTCAGGTCAGAATGGGTTAATAAAACAATGTCACGGTCAACTCTACATAATAAGTGTTACATTTTATATAGTGCCTTTTATACAAAGTGCTTTGGGAATTACATTCGCCCGTGTAAGGCACCAGCATGCTCATCGGGAGCAGGTAGGGGTTAACCCATTCTGACCTGAGATCAGATTCATACGAGGTTTTCCACTGGACACACACACTGGTCTGATTAACCCCATTCTGACCTGAGATCAGATTCTAAAAATGTCAGTCGTTCTTCGACTTTTCTAGAATAGCAGACCTACAAGCTCGTAGCGCGCCACTCGGTGGCGCGCTACGAGCTTGTAGATCTGCTATTTTTCAATAGCTAAAGCATAACGTGATGCTAAACACCAAAATGGGTTCCCGTTCAGAATGGGTTAAGTCTTGGATCAAACTGGGTACGGTGGGTAACCTCTGATTCCCTCTCTCCCTCCCGAGGCAACATTCATAATAATAATAATAATAATGATGAATTGCATTTTTATAACGCTTTTTCAAGTGCTCAAAGCGCTTTTGCAAACGGTTCATTCATTCACACATTGGGAGGTGAAGTGACAACAGTCGACGCCACCGTCCTCACTTCTCCACATTCACACACACAGATGTGACAAGATTTGACTGAGACTGCCATCGCGCAAATTACAGCTTTTCACCAGAGGAGAAAAACCTTTTTTTTAATTTTTTTTTCTTCAAAATGAGTTAATGGCACAGGCAGACTCGTCACATACTAGAGCATGTCTGAAATAAGTGTCAGAGCTGAAATCAACGTGTAAATATGAAATAAATGCCCAAACATGTAGCTAGGTGTAATGTTAGAGACCACAGAAGACATGTAAATATGAAATAAATGCCCAAACATGTAGCTAGGTGTAATGTTAGAGACCATAGAAGTGAACCTTTCAAGCCTGTTTTCTCAACTCGCTGTTTCTCTGCAAGACATTATACTCTATAAGCCATATCTCCAAAACTGGGTGGGCCAAACTGAACAACCAATATGTCAATTTGAAGCTATATGATTCCCTGCTTTCATATGACATGAGAAAACGAAAAGAAAAAAAAATCCAATGGCAGCCCCTCCTCAGTCAAATTTAGTCACAGATGTGACGAGCTCACACCGACAGACTCATTGGAGGCAATGTAGGGTTCAGTGTCTTGCCCAAGGACACTTCAATGTAGGGTTCAGTGTCTTGCCCAAGGACACTTCAATGTAGGGTTCAGTGTCTTGCCCAAGGACACTTCAATGTAGGGTTCAGTGTCTTGCCCAAGGACACATGGGATTCGAACGGCCGACCCAGGGATCATTGGACGACCTGCTCTACCTCCTGAGCCACAGCCGCCCTTAATAATAAAACGTAATGAACGCAACATAAATCAATACACATCAGGGGTTGGACTAAAACGCTGACTGGGATTAACAAAATAATTAGCATGTAAATGAATAATGTCTGTACAATTTGTTACGTTGTACAAACAATTAACTGAAACCTTGCTATAAATGAAAGGTTCCAGTTGTCAGTCTCAGGAGGAATTCATATTCACACAGAGGATAAGATCCTACTAGCATCGACACAAACCATCCATTTAAATAAAAATGTGTTCTAAAGTCACACGTCTAGTAAAAACAAACAAACAAACGACTACATGAATAAATAAACCAATCTAATCTTTGTGGAGAGGTTCCAGCAGATGTTGTGCACACAGACAATACCAATAGATCCCTGAGAAGTAGATTCATTGGTCCATGTAGCACACATGTCTGTGTAATTGATTGGAATCGTATTAACCCATTCTGAACGGGAACCCATGTTGGTGTTAGCATCATGTTATGCTTTAGCTATTGAAAAATAGCAGACCTACAAGCTCATAGCGCGCCACCGAGTGGCGCGCTACGAGCTTGTAGGTCTGCTATTTTTGAAAAATCGAAGAACAACTGACATTTTTACAATCTGATCTCAGGTCAGAATGGGTTAATCAGACCAGTGTGTGTCCAGTGGAAACCTCGTATGAATCTGATCTCAGGTCAGAATGGGTTAATAATACTGTCACTGACGCATGGTACAATTATAAACCCAACTCCAATCAAGTATCCGTTTGCACCTACAGTGGGCTGCAGGCTACTCACAGTGCTGATGTTATAGTTAGCATAATAGTAATGAAGGGGAGAAAGAAGGCTGTGGTGGCAAAAATGCATATAAACACTATGGTATTGATTCATTGAATGTAGCCTATACTAGTAGATGATACTCTACACTCTAATTACCACCTGTTCCTCACTGACAAACTCACTAGAGACTGCCGACTCATGTGAACCTATTTCAAACTGTGTGAGTTAAAGGGACACTTTCCTGGGGGTCTTTATGTGTGTAATGTGTGGTTTTAGATATTTTAGATTGTAGCAGTGAGCACAGTGTCTCTGATGTCATGGACACTGGTCTCACTTCCTTCCTGGACTACAATTCCCATAATACTTGGTGCACTGCTCCTCCTTGTGGATAGGGGGGAGAGCTGTCTTACTGAGACCACATGTAGTCCAGGAAGTAAGTGAGCCCAGTGTCCATGACATCAGAGACACTGGGCTCACTGCTACAATCTATAATATCTAAAACCACATATTATTACACATAAAGACCCCCAGGAAAGTGTTCTAAAGCTTCTAAACGTCATTAACATATTTTTTTTGCAAAAAGGGTGAAGTGTCCCTTTAAGTATAGAATAGAGTCCATTTAACCCATTCTGACCGGGCACCCATTTTGGTGTTAGCATCATGTTATGCTTTAGCTATTGAAAAATAGCAGATCTACAAGCTCATAGCGCGCCACCGAGTGGCGCGCTACGAGCTTGTAGGTCTGCTATTTTAGAAAAATCGAAGAACGACTGACATTTTTAGAATCTGATCTCAGGTCAGAATGGGTTAATCAGACCAGTGTGTGTCCAGTGGAAACCTCGTATGAATCTGATCTCAGGTCAGAATGGGTTAAGGAATGACCATCTCTTGTTACTCCTGAAACTCTGTACACTCCTGACAGTATAAAATATGTGTGTGGGGAGAGCTGAGGGAAGCTCTGGAGGGAGACACTAGTCTCTCTCTGGTGTGAGGACATATACAATAAAATAATAATGGAGTTTGAATCCTGATGGTTGAGGCCTGCTTCTTCCTGATGTTGCTTATCCCATTCTGACCTGAGATCAGATTCAAACGAGGTTTCCACGGGACACACACTGGTCTGATGAACCCATTCTGACCCGAGATCAGATTCTAAAAATGTCAGTCGTTCTTCGAATTTTTCAAAAATAGCAGACCTACAAGCTCGTATCGCGCCACTCGGTGGCGCGATACGAGCTTGTAGATCTGCTATTTTTCAATAGCTAAAGCATAACATGATGCTGACACCAAAATGGGTGCCCGGTCAGAATGGGTTATACTTACTAATAGTGAGACCATTAATTTCCATTGCAAGGCGCTAAACAAAAAGGTTACTGTCTTGACAACAGCTTCTTTGAATTATTAGCAGGGGGGGGGGGGGGGGGGGGGGGCGGTGCGCCAGCTAGTGTGCATGCATCATCAAAACGTTTGGCGTGCGGTGGTAGATCAAAGGCATGCGAGGTGCATTCGCGCACCGACAGCTGAGAGACAGGAATTAACTGACAGGCACTCAAATAGAGATGTCAACGTCCTGTAAGTAGACTCAGAAATAAAACTAGTGTTGAATAATCATTACAAGTGGCAGGCTCTTGTTTTGATGAGGACAGGAAGTGCGTTTCAGTTGTAAACAAGCTAGATGACAGTTTCTAAAAAACGTAAAGTTACGGTGAGCGCTCAGCTGTCAAAGTGCTAGTCGATAAACCACGCTATAGCGACCATATTTACAATATGAAAACTATCTGTCACTTAAAACAATGTAGGTTACACACGTAAACATGGAACCTGCAGCATTAGGTGAGTAATTCATTGTATATGTGGACGTTTGTGGTTGTGCCAGTACTGATTATTAGTGTATATGACCAGCGTCGTGTGCTTCTGTAGATGAGTGCTCTCCACACCCTGGCAGGGATCCGCTCGGAATTCCGACGGTGCATTAAGGCTCATACATAGTCTGTATTTTCGGTGGTGAGGTGACCACCGAACTACAACATGACGTCACTGAGGTGACCACCAAACTGCAACATGACGTCACTGTGGTGACCACCGAACTACAACATGATGTCACTGAGGTGACCACCGAACTACAACATGACGTCACGAGCCACGGTGAAGAGCAAACCACCGCCACCGCTCCAGCCCTTCTCTCTGTTTTTACTCACCACCGCTCAACGTTATTTCAGCTCCGGTGGTCAGCTCACCACCGGAGCGGTGGTCACCTCACCAGCTTTAGTCCAACAATGAGGCTTCGTGTGCCGTTAGGGTCGGGGACAGGGTTAGTAACGACCAGCAGACGAGCAGGACTCACCTTGTAGCAGTGTGTGGTTCTTGCTCACAGGTCCTCTGTACTCCACCTGGTAGCGTTTGACCTGGAAGCCTGGAACACAACTGGGATGACCTTGCTCTGCCTGACCTCCTGCATGGACAACCTGGAACAAACAATAACATCCATATTAGATATTAACACCCTGAGTGGAATAAACAGAGGTCTCCGTTCTATCAAATAGTAACGGTCGACGCTCAGGACGGAGATTAATACTCAAAGGGCAACACTCGAATGAAGTGCCACCAGGCAACAACACACGTTACGGTCCAGTAGAAGGATTTAGTCAGAAGCAATACAACCAAGCAAAGCTGTATTGTTTAAGGGAACCTTTTTCAAAGTTCACTCTCGCTTAAAGCCATTTACATTAGTCATAATACAATTTACAATTTACAATTTAGGCATTTAGCAGACGCTCTTAATCCAGAGCGACTTACATCAAGCAAGAACAAAAGCATGGGAATACATCACATAAAAACATCCATCATGAAACATGCGTAAGCTAAGAAAGTAACAGTGGAATATCTATATAATGAAATTTATACGTATAAACTTTACATATATAATATCAGCTGCCAGAGCGAGAGAGCGAGAGAGAGAGAGAGTACAATATTGTGGCAAACCATGAAGAGGAGGGAATCATAAAACTCTGCATACTGTAGTTCCAAGAGGCATTAGGATGATGCTTGTTCCGCAGCAAGCCGTTGACAAGGTCAAATCATGGGGTATAATTGAGTTACACCGTGTCAAGTGAGAGAAACTGCATATTGGCTAATTGTAGTGATTAGTTGGGCTACTGGCTTTTTAACACCACAGCACAATTAACTAAGGCATTACGTTGAGCAGAAAATGCAATGTCCAGTCAAATGTTAAAGACCTACTAGACCTGATATATGTTGTCATAGCACCCGTTTTCAACTGTCAGCCGGTACGTGTCCCACATGGAGATCTGTGTATGTGTGTGCCTGGATGCATTTGTCAACAGCTCATAGCTGGAGATCTAGTGTGTGAAGAGTGCAGCCTGGCTGTGAGAAGTGGGCAAAAACTGACTGTGCAAAGTGCACTTGGCAATCAAGTGGGCCTATACTGGCAGAGCCTGATTGGTTGAGCCTCAATTGGCTGAGAAAGGCAGAGGCTGGAAATTGCACAGGTGAAAAGAGTTGGCCTCATTAGGCCCACTGACTGGCAGTGCCTTTTTGTTGGTGGTTCTGGAGAAGCGTGGGTCCGACCGACTCAATACCGGGCACTGCACTCCCTGCGGGGGTGTGGAACGCGTGAGTCGAATGTGAAGTCGGTGGGTCAAACGGTTCTCGAGTTACGTGCAGTACACACACACACACACACACACACGCACGCACGCACACAGAGACATGGCACATTTATAGTGGGAGTGAAATGAAAAAATATGTATATGTTTCACACTTTTAGAGCATATTCATGATCATATTATGGGCATAGCGCCTACCTAACAATAGATGTCAAAACAAAACAACATGATTTATGAATATAACTACTCTTATGAATATAAATTAATGTTGATTCCATTTACCCGTGTAATGCGATGCACTTTATTCCTCCAACACAGCCCATTCTGATTACAGAACTACTCTGTTTTTAAAATCTCATCCGAGATGACCTCCAGACAGTGCATTACTTTAATTTGAAAGGTAATCAGCATGCTAAAATATGCATCTGAAAACATTATAGGTTAGAAACAAACCACAAAGTAGAAATCATGCTTTCCTGGCTGTCTCTCTCTCTCTCTCTCTCTCTCTCTCTGTAAACAAACAGAATCTGAATCACTGCACCATGTGTGCAGGAGAGTTACTAACGATGTGACGCTCCGATTGGTTCAGAAACATATATTACTTTAGGTAATATTTGACATTATTTTATAGTTATTTGTCGTCTACTTTTGTAGCAGTAATGGTCAAAAGTGTGTGCACATATGGTGTATATACACTGAATGAATGAATGGATTAATACTTATCCTGTATGTTGGTACTCTGGGCGGGAACCCCTTTTGGTGCATTATGTTATACTTTAGCTATTGAAAAATAGCAGATCTACAAGCTCATAGCGCGGCACTATGAACTTGTAGTTCTGCTATTTTTGAAAAATCGTTAACATGTGGCGCAAATCTTTGAATATATATTCTTTCAGAGGGAACGTTTTTAACTAAAATCTTTGCTTCTGGAGGGGTCTCTGGAACAACATATTTTCAGATGGGGGTCGTGGCTAATTGCATATAGCTTCTGGGGTCCTTGACATGAAATATTGAGCACCACTCTGATATAGAAACATAATATAGGTATTTCAGAAAACTGACAGGATTTAGGAGCCATTTTTGTATAAGTCAGGTCTAAATGGGGTTACTATTACAACATAGTATTGTATGCAGGAGGGTAGAATGCAGAGGAAGTGTTGGGTATATTATAATTATAGTTATAGTTATAGTATTGTATGCAGGAGGTAGAATGCTGAGGAACTGTTGGATATCTTATAGTTTGACTCTTTGTCTCGTTGGCAGATAATATAGATTGCAAACTAAAATGTCAAAATGAAATACATGCTCCATAAGACGCTCTATTTGCCTTGACTGCAATTACATGAGGATATAACTTTTCTTTCAGGAACATTAAGGAGCTTTATTATTCAGCAAGGATGTGCTTATGGATGATCGCAGTATAGTTTACTGTAACTGACAGTCTGTATGCCTACGTTAACCCATTTTGGGTTGGTGTTTTAAACATTGTGTTATAATTTTGCTATTGGAAAATAGCAGATCTACAAGCTCATAGCGCACCACTCGGTGGCGAGCTATGAGCTTGTAGGTCTGCTATTTTTTGAAAACGTTTTTAACTCAAATCTAAATGGGTTAAATGAGCTAAACATGTGGGAGGAGATACAGTAGGTTTAACCCATTTAGACCTGACGTCGAAATTTGAAAGATATCTTCTAAATCCTGACAGTTTTCTGAAATGTTCCTCATGTTTCTGTATCAGTGGTGCTCAATATTTTATTTTCATGTCAAGGACCCCCAAAAATGATATGTAATTGGCTGCAGACCCCCATCTGAAAATATGTGTTATTCCAGGAAACCCTCAGAAGCAAAGATTTGAGTTAAAAACGTTCCCTAAGAATACACACTGCATTACATATTGCACTACATTTTCATGATTTTTCAAAAATAGCAGATCTTCAAGCTCGTAGCGGGGCACTTGGTGCCGCGCTATGAGCTTGTAGATCTGCTATTTTTCAATATCTAAAGTATAACATAATGCTTAAAACACCAAAAGGGGTTCCCGCCCAAAATGGGTTAATTAGTTTTACAGTTGATGAGAAAAATTGAGTAAAATGTATAATTTAGGCCTACTACAGTACCAGCTCAAAGCATAATATGAACAATATTTCGGCTCACTTCACTCAGGCCACCATTTTGATGAAAGTTGCAAGGTGAGAGTGTAGACTATAGCCTACAGTAGTAGCACACAACTGATTAGTTATATGAAATGTCAAAGTTTAAAACGTCAGACGGTTGCTGTATAGCGCCACCATCAGGGCTATATGACCACTGCAGTGCCATTTATGGAAATGTGCACCTACGAATATTCGGCCTATGAATATTCGACTAAATTAGATCTCCATGATGTGGGAGACCTAACCGACAAGACAGTTAAAACGGGTGCTATGACAACTGTAACACGTATGTCGGTAATACCTTTGTATAATGACCACTAGCTCTGGTCCATAGCTCTAATGCGTGCATTAGAGCTATGTTACTATCAACGTCCGCCACTCGCATGAATGCAGACCAGCCTCTACTCTTTAGTGTAAATAAAAAGAACGTTTTTGCTACTCACCAAAACAAAGGCGGGTTGTGTCAATATAAAGACTACTTTCCTTAGTGGAAGCACTCTGAGCCCCCCACCACACGTATAAACTGTACTTTTTGGCCAAAAAGGGATTTTGTTTCCACCGAAAAAAGAAAAAAAATTAGTTACTCCGCTGCGCCCTCTACCGATATTGCCCAGAGAACTGCCTCATAGAGGATATTTTTCCTCCGGTGAAAAAATATCCCTTTTTGGCCAAAAAGTACAGTTTATACGTGTGGTGGGGGGCTCAGAGTGCTTCCACTAAGGAAAGTAGTCTTTCTATTGACACAACCCGCCTTTGTTTTGGTGAGTAGCAAAAACGTTCTTTTTATTCACGCCAAAGAGGAGAGGCTGGTCTGATTTCGATTTGAGATTTAACATTGGAAGTCCCATATCCTTGTACTGCGCGGGGCAGAATCGTAGAAGCAGTAGAAGGATATGGATCAGATCTAAATGACCACTAACAATATAAAGTATTACATCTGGACGAGTATTCAGTTAGGTTCGGCTCTGGGAGCATTTAAAAGTAAACCATTATGAGACCGGACAGATATGTAGCATGTAATAAAGAACGGCCGGCTTGTATTATAGAAAATAGTAAATAAAAGGGAAAGGTACCAAAAACACATACAACAGACATAAACAACCCTAACCCAATAGACAACAGTAAACAACAATAAACTTATTTCAGTATGAAAATAATATACATTATCATTCAAATGAAATGCATTGTAACAAAAGTGCTCTCACCAATGGAATCCAAATAAAGTGCTCTCAATCACCAGGAATGGAGATGCTGCAGCCAGCTACCCCCAGCACACAGTCACACACAGCCAGCTACCCCCAGCACACAGTCACACACAGCCAGCTACCCCCAGCACACAGTCACACACAGCCAGCTACCCCCAGCACACAGTCACACACAGCCAGCTACCCCCAGCACACAGTCACACACAGCCAGCTACCCCCAGCACACAGTCACACACAGCCAGCTACCCCCAGCACACAGTCACACACAGCCAGCTACCCCCAGCACACAGTCACACACAGCCAGCTACCCCCAGCACACAGTCACACACAGCCAGCTACCCCCAGCACACAGTCACACACAGCCAGCTACCCCCAGCACACAGTCACACACAGCCAGCTACCCCCAGCACACAGTCACACACAGCCAGCTACCCCCAGCACACAGTCACACACAGCCAGCTACCCCCAGCACACAGTCACACACAGCCAGCTACCCCCAGCACACAGTCACACACAGCCAGCTACCCCCAGCACACAGTCACACACAGCCAGCTACCCCCAGCACACAGTCACACACAGCCAGCTACCCCCAGCACACAGTCACACACAGCCAGCTACCCCCAGCACAGTCACACACAGCCAGCTACCCCCAGCACACAGTCACACACAGCCAGCTACCCCCAGCACACAGTCACACACAGCCAGCTACCCCCAGCACACAGTCACACACAGCCAGCTACCCCCAGCACACAGTCACACACAGCCAGCTACCCCCAGCACACAGTCACACACAGCCAGCTACCCCCAGCACACAGTCACACACAGCCAGCTACCCCCAGCACACAGTCACACACAGCCAGCTACCCCCAGCACACAGTCACACACAGCCAGCTACCCCCAGCACACAGTCACACACAGCCAGCTACCCCCAGCACACAGTCACACACAGCTCACAGCACACAGTCACACACAGCCAGCTACCCCCAGCACACAGTCACACACAGCTCACAGCACACAGTCACACACAGCCAGCTACCCCCAGCACACAGTCACACACAGCCAGCTACCCCCAGCACACAGTCACACACAGCCAGCTACCCCCAGCACACAGTCACACACAGCCAGCTACCCCCAGCACACAGTCACACACAGCCAGCTACCCCCAGCACACAGTCACACACAGCCAGCTACCCCCAGCACACAGTCACACACAGCCAGCTACCCCCAGCACACAGTCACACACAGCCAGCTACCCCCAGCACACAGTCACACACAGCCAGCTACCCCCAGCACACAGTCACACACAGCCAGCTACCCCCAGCACACAGTCACACACAGCCAGCTACCCCCAGCACACAGTCACACACAGCCAGCTACCCCCAGCACACAGTCACACACAGCCAGCTACCCCCAGCACACAGTCACACACAGCCAGCTACCCCCAGCACACAGTCACACACAGCTCACAGCACACAGTCACACACAGCCAGCTACCCCCAGCACACAGTCACACACAGCCAGCTACCCCCAGCACACAGTCACACACAGCTCACAGCACACAGTCACACACAGCCAGCTACCCCCAGCACACAGTCACACACAGCTCACAGCACACAGTCACACACAGCCAGCTACCCCCAGCACACAGTCACACACAGCCAGCTACCCCCAGCACACAGTCACACACAGCTCACAGCACACAGTCACACACAGCCAGCTACCCCCAGCACACAGTCACACACAGCCAGCTACCCCCAGCACACAGTCACACACAGCTCACAGCACACAGTCACACACAGCCAGCTACCCCCAGCACACAGTCACACACAGCTCACAGCACACAGTCACACACAGCCAGCTACCCCCAGCACACAGTCACACACAGCCAGCTACCCCCAGCACACAGTCACACACAGCTCACAGCACACAGTCACACACAGCCAGCTACCCCCAGCACACAGTCACACAAAGCTCACAGCACACAGTCACACACAGCCAGCTACCCACAGCACACAGTCACACACAGCTAGGAAATGAAAGGTGTGGATATAATGACTGCATGAGACTGCTGCTCAAAGCCCCAAGATGCTGTAGTGCCAGTCAAATGTTTGTAGAAATAAATGTACCCTGCACTTGCCCTGCTGTGCTACGAAACCTGATGTATAGATTTATGTGCAGGTTAACAGACTCTGAGAACAGCATCATTGCATCACTTTCTAACCCGGCTAAGAGCTCTGTCAGACTATCCTCTAAGCTGTGGAGCCACTGGCGTTCTAGCCTGTATGTACAGAGATAAGTCCCCCCTGTTTGTTTGTTTATACTTTGTTTATTTTATTTATAGTTTGTTTACTTTTGTGTTTTTATGTTTTATGTGTTCTGCCCTATGGACCCCCCGGTGAGTGTCTTGAATAAAGTTTGAATTGAAAAAAATATCCTTTACTTAGCAGCCTATTTTTTCAAAGGCTAAAACGGTAACAAAATGTAAAAAACTGCAACAAAAGCAACACACAGCACATCTACATTGATGACAGAAAGTAGTACAAACTGTATCCACACATAATGAACCAGGTAGGTGAGCTTAGAACAATGTGCTAGCCACTAGCCAAACATTTGTGCCAACATGAAAGGCATTGGATTTGGAACTGCATGGTGGCTCTAGCCAATTAGCTGCTAACTCTTATGGCTAACCCTCATGGCTACAGGATTGGCTAACAAAGTTTGTTGCAACTCACCAATGTTTAGCAGAACAAACTCTCAGCCCTCAGGGATCTATGAGTTGATGGGCAAGGTGTGTGTGCAGTCTTTTAATGGTTGTTTATTGTTTTAATTATTTGTTTGGGCTCTGTGCCTCTCTCTCTCTCTGTCATGGGGGACTTCTTCAGTGCAGCTTCTGTGTGAGTGTGGGGAGCAGAGAAGGGCGGGGCAAGCAGTTGAGGTGTGTCGTCTGATTGGGTGAAATTCACCTGTCAGTCTCCATGTATTTGGCTGGCTATTTGTCAGCAGCATGACAGGGGAGAATCAAGTTAGGTAGACTTAGCTCCATTTCTTCATTAGTAACCAGTTTCCATGACCTGGGTTACACAATGGATATTATTAGGTTCCAAAGTTAAAGTTAAAGTTCCAAAGGCCGGTGGCCAATGGGCACGTACAGGTCTAGTTATGAATAATCGGTGAGTGAATGTGTGTGTGTATGGATGTGTGTGCGTGCGTGCGTAAATATAAAGTATATCAACATATAGTAAAAGTTTTCACTGGTCACATTCCTTTAGATGAATGACGACATGATTATGAACAATGATTTAAAGTGCTGTTCTTGTTCACATCAGTGTTATTGAGAGACAATTATTTGTGTTCCAAGAAGAGCAATATACTCACAGGAGGCTTTTTATGAGAATTTGGGAACACCTTCAACATCAGATTCAGATTCCTTTATTTGCCATTAGTGTATACACAAATGGCATGTTATGCTTTGACATAACATGGAGTGCATTCAATTATTGTTTCACAAATACCAACAGACATAAGACAACACCAACACCGTGCAGGGAAATAAATATAAAGTGCAGGGTTTTACAATTCATAGTGCATCAAATATTGCCGGTGATTCAAGTGCCGGTCAGAGCAGCCTGGCAGCTAAGGGGAAAAAACGTAGTCTGTGGACATCGGATATAAGGCAGCCTTATATATATATATATATATATATATATATATATATATATACACAGTTTATTTCATTCTTTCAGGCTGCATTTTATTTGACATCAGGTTAAAGATTTTCATTTCTGGTTGCCGGGAGAGATTTATTCATGTTCTTCAGACAAATGGATTGGGCCGACCATGGCCAAATGGAATGAATATAAAGCGTCTGAAATGTTAAACTCAGTCATGTCGCTCTTTTAAACTTCTCACAGCTCATTTCACAGCACTGTGTTTAAGCCATTCTGAACGGGAACCCCTTTTTGGTGTTTTAAAAAAGCATTGTTACACTTTAGCTATTGAAAAATAGCAGATCTACAAGCTCAAAGCGCGGCACTCGGTGCCGCGCTATGAGCATGTAGGTCTGCTATTTATTTATTTTTAATCGTGAAAATGTGGCCCGCAAATCTTTGAATACATATTATTTCCGAGCGAACGTTTTTAACTCATATCTTTGCTTCTGGGAGGGGGGGTCCCTGGAACAACATATGCAGATGGGGGTCGGTGGCCAATTACATAATATTTTTGGGGGTATTTATGAAAATGTTTGAGAACCGCTGACATAGAATTTAGAAACATGAGGTTTTCAGAAAACTGTCAGGATTTAGACGTCCTACCTTGGGTCTGACTGGGTTAAAGAACAGAAACTAGGAAATTCCAGGAAACCTCTCAGTTGAATTACTATATTCACTAGAGAGACTATTCACTAATGCATGTCAGGCTGACTGCTACAAGAGGCAGAGAGAGACTTTTAAAACCAGACAAATGCCACAAAGACATAATAGCAATATATATTTTAAGTTATTTGTGGCTTTCGCCTTTTTTATATATTTTGTATGGCGGTACAGACAGTAGTAGGCTCACAGGAAATGGGGAGAGAGATGGAGGGGATGACATGCAGTAAAGGCCGTCGGGATCGGGAGTCGAACCCACGGCACACTGCCAGACTGAACCGGAGCGGTGATCACCTCACCACCGGAGCGGTGGTCACCTCACCACCAGAGCGGTGGTCACCTCACCCCCGGAGCGGTGGTCACCTCACTCCCGTAGCGGTGGTCACCTCACCACCGGAGCGGTGGTCACCTCACCAGCGGAGCGGTGGTCACCTCACCCCCGGAGCAGTGGTCACCTCACCACCGGAACGGTGGTCCAGACTATGAATGAGCCTTTACGGCCATTGTGCGGCGAAAAGCCAGGGTTGTAGTTTTCAAGAATTTTGAAAAACCATGTGAACATGTGGTGCAAATCTTTGAATGAATATTCTTTCAGAGTGAACGATTTTAACTCAAATCTTTGCATCTAGGGGGGGGTCCTTGGAACCACATATTTTTAGATCGGTCGGCGAGCCTATTACACATATATTTTTGAGTTTCCTTGACATGAAAATGTTTGCGAACGACCGTAGAAACACATAGGGTTTTTCAGAAAGCTGTCAGGATTTAGAGGGCATTTGTAGAATCGTCCTCAGGTCTAAATTAATTAAGACTGGGTCTGGCTGGTGATTTCAATGTGTGGTATAAAGTACCTTATGTAAACTCCCAGTAGGAGCATGAGTGTGTGGTATAAAAAGTACCTTATGTAAACTCCCAGTAGGAGCATGAGTGTGCCATGAATACAAACAGAGCATGTGCGTGCGTGCGTGCGTGCATGTGTGCGTGCGTGTCCATTGACACAGGGGAAAAGCAATCCCACACTGCATCACTCTGCCATCGTAGTGCTGGTGAACCATACTTCCTATCAGGGGAAACCACAAACCAACTACAGCCTGTAAACACTACGCACACACTCAAATGTACACAGATATAGCACGCACAAACACACACACGCACAAACACACACACACACACACACACACACACACACACACACATACGTGTTTTGTCTCTGTACACTCTGTTTCTCAAACACCCTGCCGATCAACCATCCAAATAATTGTAGTGGAAAGGAAAGTAAAAGTTCTGGAAATTGGAAATACTCAATTAAAGTGCAAATACCTCAAAATTGTACTTAGTTACTTTCCACCACTGTGGAAAGTGAACGCTTGTTGCACCAGAGCGAACACTCGGGAGGTCTAGAAGCTAAATTACTTGGAGCGCTGGGTTTGCCAGTGGGAGCAATTTGTCATGTACAACGTTACGCTCTAGAACTAACCATTTATAAAACCATGTATAATAATGCCCGCTTTTTGTTCTCCATTTTTCCAAGAGATTCGGGAAGCTGTAGAGAAACAGAAAAGCCCAAGTGGTTCTGCTGGTTTTCCCATCAATAAATCATCCGGTCAATGAAATGTGATTTAAAACCATGTCGGTGTTACATTGCAGTCAGAGTAATACATGAGGATTAACCCATTTAGGCCTGCCGTCGAAAAAAAAAAAAGTTTGACAGTTTTCTGAAATACCTCATGTTTCTGTATCAGTGGTGCTCAATATTTCATGTCAAGGACCCCCATCTGAAAATATGTAGTTCCAGGGACCTCCTCCCCAGAAGCAAAGATTTGAGTTAAAATATTCCCTGTAATAATTATATATCCAAAGATATGAGGCACATTTTCACGATTTTTCAAAAATAGCAGACCTACAGACCTACAAGCTTGTAGATCTGCTATTTCTCAATAGCTAAAGTATAACATAATGCTTTAAAACACCAAAAAGGGGGTTTCCGCCCAGAATGGATTAAGTCAACTGTGTGTTTCCTAATTAGCTTTTCTAGGCTGTATTTCTTAGCCTTCTTTTCCACGCCAGCTTCCAGCTTGAGAATACTTTCTCTTCAAGCGTCTCACTGCACAGACACAGATACAGGAGTTCTCTGTTGTACTAGTCTGTGTAGTGATGGATTTAAAAAGATGAGGACATTATGAATGCTATCTAACTTAATATAATTGAGTGCTCCTTATTTATTTGTCCCCGACAAGGATTTGCGTGTCAATCAGTGAACTTGTTGTTCAGCACTCTGTGACCTTGTTCTTGAAAGGTGCTATTAACAAGCTTTAATATTATTATTATTATCATTATTGTTTACCTTAAATTACTTTGAAGTAGGGATGCCAGAAAGTGACCACCAGCCACATCGAATAATCGACAGCTCTGCGGATTAATAATCGTTTAAAAAAAAAAAAATCAATATCAGATAAAACATTTAAGATTTGATATTATGCACATGCCATGGTCACATAACCATTAGTGCATGCTTTGATGTGGTTACAGTTTTATAATCCGTTTTGATGAGTAAACCTTTGTGGAGATCTTCTCAGTTCTCATTGTATGCTAGTTATACTGCCATTCAGGATGGAAAATGAAATCCATTTGGATTTGGGGAGAAGTAGTTTCATAAGGGGCTGGTATGAAGTACTTGATATAAAGAGAACATGTTCAGTTCACTAGTCTACACTCTACTCTACAACTGCCTTAATTTCATCTGATTGTCTGTCTGGCAGGCACTTAACAAGCGATCGTTAACTGTGTCTGTTAGAGAGAGGGGCAGAGAAGAGTGGCTTTGCTCAACTTGAATTATACTTATATTCTCCACTCTGATGAAGGTACATGTTCGATATACATCATGCAGCCTTATTTATTAGCCTATATTTTGGCTATAAAAAAAGTGATTCTGAAATATTAAAATCGATTAATCGGTGGCATCCCTACTTTGAAGCACTACATTGGCGTACTTAGTTTGCACGTGACCATACACTTCACGCCATACACTCTGATCTCACACTTTTGGAAATAACTAGTTCATTGTGAAATATAACCTGTAATCTGAACTGGGTCCTCCCCTCCTGAGCCATGTAGGGTCCAATACAATAAGCACAAATCAGTAATCATCATCATTTTTCGACCGTGGTCGAGATCATAGATTTCACAACGCCACGCCAGACTTTCCAGTCCTTCATTGCCATCCCCAGTTCCTGCTTACTGATGCATAATGAATTAATTTTTATAGCGCTTTTCCAAGTGCTCAAAGTGCTTTACAATGGTTCATTCATTCATACATTGGGAGGTGAAGGTTCATTCATTCATACATTGGGAGGTGAAGGTTCATTCATTCATACATTGGGAGGTGAAGCGGCGAACAGTCGACACCAGCGTCCTCACTTCCCACATTCACACACAGACGGTGGCGAGCTCACACCGACCGACTCACTGGAGGCAATGTAGGGTTCAGTGTCTTGCCCAAGGACACTTCAATGTAGGGTTCAGTGTCTTGCCCAAGGACACTTCAATGTAGGGTTCAGTGTCTTGCCCAAGGACACTTCCACATGTGGACAGGAGGAGGAGCTGGGATTCGAACCGCCGACCCACTAGGGATCAGTGGACGACCTGCTCTACCTCCTGAGCCACAGCCGCCCATGTGTCCCTAGCGATGACATCAGGACATACAAATGACATACATGACGTACAAATCTGTAATGACTGCTGGCAGCATGTAAAGGCAAGCGAGGAAGCATAAAACAGATAAGTTCCTTCCATAGATCACTGACAAACCGGATGAGCAGGATCACTGAATGCCTTCAGCCAATTCTCATTTGGGCTATCATAATACCAGGACCGACAGTCACTTCTCAAGATCCCTAAATCCAAGCTGAAATCCCGGGGGGTTAGGTCATTTTCTGTTGTATAGCGTCTACACTGTGGAATGAACTTCCACCTCATGTCGGAGCTTATCAATCCTTGTCTGTGTTTAAATCACGTCTGAAAACTCACTTGTACTCCTTGGCATTTGAACATATACTGATTAAGAGTTGCTGCTTCCACTGCATTGTGTCCTTATGTTGCCCTGTTTATGTACTGTTTTTTTTTTTCTTGATATTCTAGTATTTCTTTGTGTACAGCACTTTGTTTCAACCTTGTTGTATAAAATGTGCTTTTTAAATTAAGTGGATTGGATTGGATTGGATTGGATTGGATTGA
This sequence comes from Protomyctophum bolini, assembly GCF_963924005.1. Classification (NCBI taxonomy): domain Eukaryota; kingdom Metazoa; phylum Chordata; class Actinopteri; order Myctophiformes; family Myctophidae; genus Protomyctophum; species Protomyctophum bolini. The sequence goes on from NC_137865.1 coordinate 47,989,340, forward strand.
ATTGGCATATCTGTCGAGCCAAGCACATCCGATAGGAAACGGTTATAAAGAAAACATACACAGAAAACAATAGGTATGTAACAATCATCTGACAAAAAAAACCCCTCACAAAACAAACACCTCCACCAGAGTGTCCTCAAATGTGTGTCACCACCAGGCTGAATAATAACCTGAAGTGGCAACACGTTCTCCCCCTCGCTGTAATTGACAGCACCTCAATTTGATACCTAGAATTGGCTCGATTATTGTGGCAGAATGACAATGGAGTGGAATGGAATTACAACCAGCGGGCACACTGCTTAACCCATTCAGTACGGGAACCCCTTTTGGTGTTTTAAAGCATTATGTTATGCTTCAGCTGTTGAAAAATAGCAGATCTACAAGCTCATAGCGTGCCAACGAGTGGCGCGCTACGAGCTTGTAGGTCTGCTATTTTTGAAAAATGTAGCCCAAATGTTTGAATATATACAGTACAGTATATATATAATATATATATACTGTACTGTATATATTCAAACATTTGGGCTAAACGTTCGCTCTGAAAGTATTCAATATATATATATATAATATATATATATATATTGAATACTTTCAGAGCGAACGTTTTTAACTCAAATCTTTGCTTCTGAGGGGGTCCATGGAACAACATATTTTCAGAAGGGGGTCGGCGGCCAATTACATATAATTCTTGGGGTCCTTAACATGAAATATTGAACACCACTGACATAGAAACATAGGTATTTCAGAAAACTGTCATGATTTTAAGATGTCAGGCCTAAATGGGTTAAACACAGGGCCCTGGAATAACACTAGAGAGAAGACTGAATGCTCGTAGCGTTCGGGAGACGTGGAGGAAACAATTCAGTTGAACCATTCAGCCGTTCTCCACCACTCACCCCGTCTGTCGTGTGGATTTTGAAAAGGGTGTTTAACGCATTTAGGCCTGAAAAAATGTTTTTTCTCTCTGAAAGAATATATTCAAACATTCGGGCCACATTTTCACGATTTTTCAAAAATAGCAGACCTATACAAGCTCGTAGAGTGCCACCGAGTGGCTAAGCCCTATGAGCTTGTAGATCTGCTATTTTTCAATAGCTAAATTATAACAATGTAACAATTATAACAACACCAAAAGGGGTTCTCGCCCAAAATGGGTTAAGAGAATGACTTGAGTGAGGAGGCTGGCTGGAATAGGCTGAGGTTTTGAGCCACGATCGATGGGAAATGATGTAGATTCTGTGTAAAACTAGAAGCGTATTATAGTTCCTGGAGCTAAATCATCAGATTAATGTGAAACTCCTGACGGCTAATTAATCAAAAGGGTCTCGATAGAGCAATTATTCATTTTATCCAAAAGGTTTATTAGTGTGTGAATAGAGAACAATGGCCTTGAGCTACACGGTTTTAGATCAGTTACACTTGATGCTAAATACATCGGCTCTAATTAACACATTCTGGGCGGGAACCCCCTTTGGAGTTTAAAAGCATCATGTTATGCTTTAGCTATTGAAAAATAGAAGATCTACAAGCTCATAGCGTGCCACCGAGTGCCACGCTATGAACTTGTAGGTCTACTATTTTAGAAGAATCGTGAAAAGTGACATGAAAATGTTTGAAAAATCGTGAACATATGCCTCAAATCTTTTAATATTTATTATTACAGAGTGAACATTTTAACTCAAATCATTGCTACTGGGGGGTTCCTGGAACAACACATTTTCAGATGGGGGGCGGGAGGCCAATTACATATAATTTTTGGGGTCCGTGACATGAAATATTGAGCACCACCCGATACAGAAACATGAGGTTTTTCAGAAAACTGTGAGGATTTTGAAGACATTATTTTTTTAAGGGTCTAAATGGGTTAATATGGTGATTCTAACACCCATCGCCATCAGCGGCCCGGTGGTCATGATCAGAATACAACAGTATTCAAAGTCTAGGCTGATAATACAAACTGCACCTCTTACAACCTGGCAACCAGCCACTCAATGCTTTGTACAAGGCTGTGGCTGTGTGTGTGTGTGTGTGTGTGTGTGTGTGTGTGTGTGTGTGTACATGGAGAGAGAGAGAGAGAGAGAGAGAGAGAGAGAGAGAGAGAGAGAGAGAGAGAGACAGAGAGACAGAGAGAGAGAGAGAGAGAGAGAGAGAGAGAGAGAGAGAGAGAGAGAGAGACAGAGAGACAGAGAGAGAGAGAGAGAGAGAGAGAGAGGAGAGAGAGAGAGAGAGAGAGAGAGATGAGAGAGAGAGAGAGAGAGAGAGAGAGAGAGACAGAGAGAGAGAGAGAGAGAGAGAGAGAGAGAGAGAGAGAGAGAGAGAGAGAGAAGAGAGAGACGAGAGAAGAGAGAGAGAGAGAGAGACGAGAGAGAGAAGAGAGGAGAGAGAGAGAGAGAGAGAGAGAGAGAGAGAGAGACAGAGAGAGAGAGAGAGAGAGAGAGAGAGAGAGACAGAGAGACAGAGAGAGAGAGAGAGAGAGAGAGAGATGCTGGAAGGCTCAGGAACCTTCAGGGTAGTGTTCTGTGCAGCTCATCTCCTCATCGTGATTAATATTCATGTCACATTTCTTCACACTGAAAGCCTTATCCCATTCTGACCTGAGATCAGATTCATACGAGGTTTCCACTGGACACACACTGGTCTGATTAACCCCATTCTGACCTGAGATCAGATTCTAAAAATGTCACAGTCGTTCTTCGATTTTTTCAAAAAATAGCAGACCTACAAGCTCGTAGCGCGCCACTCGGTGGCGCGCTATGAGATTGTAGATCTGCTATTTTTCAATAGCTAAAGCATAACATGATGCTAACACCAACATGGGTTCACGTTCAGAATGGGTTATAGCCTCAGTCACACCACTGACACTTAGACAGCTGCTGGAGAAGAGACACAGACACAAAAGCTACTGACAGACAGACGGAAACAGACACATTCAAGTCCCCCAGTTTCCTTCACTGACTGACTTGTCTACTGGTTGACAGTAAGAATCCTTTCCTCGGGAGATATCTCTGAGGTTCTGTAATATTACTATTCTAGTAGTAATGTGACAGTGAGCGCTACCGTACCTCACTGTCAAATGCATGCCTGTATCAAAAGTAGAACGTTGAATACCTAAGTAGTCTTTTTTTTTTATAGCAAGCAAGTATACTCTAGTACTTTAACTCACAAGTACACATTTGACAGAGCAAACCTTCACTTGTAGTTGAGTAATATAATTATTTGACCAGGAATATATATATACTTTGACTCACTAGTCAAAGTCATACGCTAGTATGTCCCTGTGACATACTAGCGTCATGTCCAGGGGGTGTACTTGTACATCAAGCTGCCTCACGCTACAGAAACAGGAGATAGGCTCCTGCCCTATGGGCCTCATGGCTCGGCAAGGCTACTTACTTACTTACTTACTTACTACTAAGTACTGTAACCCTAAGGTATATACAGGGGGATTGTTCCTTTAACTGTGTTGGCGGGCTGAGGCGCTCGGACGAGGAGTATTATGGGATATCTTGTGTTTACTTTCTGTCCTGGTGGAGAGGGAAGCGGTCGCGCACAGAGGAAGAGAGGTATTATTTTGTTTGTTTGCTATGGAGACTTCGATACAGAATTAGAACCCCTGGGCTGATCACGTTTGTCCTTTTGAATTAATCTTTTTTTAATGGTGCATTTATATAGCGCCTTTATCCAAGGTGCTTTACATAGACTGTGCATTACATTCACCCATTCATTCACACACACATTCATACACCGATTGCGGCGGAAGCCATGCAAGGTATACCAACCAGCACATCGGGAGCAATTTGGGGTTCAGTGTCTTTGCACAAGGACACTTCCACATGTATTATTATTAAATCACCAGTTCTGCAACACGGGCTCCGTTTTCTTTAAAGCATAGAAATAAAGAATAAGGATTATTCCTGAGAGGAGAGACACGGTGGTTATAGTAACAGTACTGGTTTATTCATTCAAGGAGCTATCGAGCCAGACAGACTTTCTGCTCGAGAACAATCGATCCACTTTTGACACCAGAGTCAAGTGTCTCCTCCTCACAGCTGGGAAGCATGGAATATGATTCCTGTACTTCTGTGCTTTTTGACATCGAATCAAGTGGGATTGGATGTTACTGCTGTGTTAAAAAAAACTGGCTTTTCTAGCCCCATGAAATCGGGTTATAGTTCCCATGAAAGGAATTGAATTTCATGACCACATCCTGGAAGAAAGAATATGTTTCTATTGACTTTTCTAAAGGCCCACACAGCACGCCGTCTATTTGACTGGACTTTGCGTTTGTTATATTTTCCATTACTCGGTTTGTTTGATGAAACGGTCCATATTCGTATGTTCTGCTGTGACACATTAACGCATTCTGACCTGAGATCAGATTCTAAAAATGTCTTCTACATCCTGACAGTTTTCTGAAAAAGCAATGTTTCTATGTCAGTCGTTTTTCGATTTTTCAAAAATAGCAGACCTACAAGCTTGTAGCGCGCCACTCGGTGGCGCGCTACGAGCTTGTAGATCTGCTATTTTTCGATAGCTAAAGCACAACATAATGCTAACACCGAAAGGGGTTCCCACCCAAAATGGATTAAACGAAACACAGCTTGTGGAGAGATATTTTCCGCTGTTTACCGTGGATAAATATTTGTGTGAATGTTTATTAATGGAAGTCAGCCGGGCGAAAAGAGAGACAGCTTCTCCTCTAATGCAATTTGTAATAAATGCATAAATGTTTACGCCTCATTAGGTTTACAAGGGAAATGTAGATGAGATAAATCCCTTTGAGACGAGAGAGAGAGAGAGAGAGAGAGAGAGAGAGAGAGAGAAGAGAGAGAGAGAGAGAGAGAGATATAGATAGTGTTATGTATACTGATATAGCGTGTTGTGTTTATCCCATTCTGACCTGAGATCAGATTCTAAAAATGTCTTCTACATCCTGACAGTTTTCTGAAAAAGCTATGTTTCTATGTCAGTCGTTCTTCGACTAGCAGATCTACAAGCTCGTAGCGCGCCACTCGGTGGCGCGCTATGAGCTTGTAGATCTGCTATTTTTCAATAGCTAAAGCCTAGCATAATGCTAAAAACACCAAAAGGGGTTCCGGCCCAAAATGGATTAATATAGAAACATATTTCCCTCGTGGAGAACGGAGCATTTTGGGTAAATATGCTGGAGAAAAAGAATGATTGTACCTCCTGAGGGATGGGATGGGAAACGACGTCATGTAAAACAAACAGGGAGTTCTTCCATCCATTTAACTTAACTGCACGCTTGACTGACTTTACTTGATTTAATTGTTTAGACGGGATCAGTGCACCGAGCTGCGGTACATTCTACTATCAAAAGTAGAACGTTGAATACCTAAGTATTCTTTTTTAAAGCAAGCAAGTGCTCTAGTACTTTAACTCAAGTACACATTTGACAGAGCAAACCTTCACTTGTAGTTGAGTAATAAAATAATTTGACCAGGAATATATATATATACTTTGACTCAAGTACTTAAAAAAGTACATGTACCAGTGGACTTGTAGCGCCCGCTATAGCGATATTGACGTCAGACTTCGGTGCTCTATTTATTTACCAGGCAGAGAATAATGGAGACCACACAGGTCTGGAGGGAAACGTGACTTTCACTCTTTGTTCTGTTACACATATTTAGAAACTGTAGGAGAGCGAGAGAGAGAGACAGAGAGAGAGAGAGAGACAGACAGAGAGAGAGAGAGAGAGAGAGAGAGAGAGAGAGAGAGAGAGAGAGAGAGAGAGAGAGAGAGAGGCTCATTTGCATGCTGCATAATGTCTTTTGTAGTGTCACTTTGCTTGTTGTTTTATTGATGTCTTAATCATAATGGACTGCATAATGTTTGGGGTGTCATTAGAGTCCCCTGGCTGTCAGTCAACAGTCACTCTAACGTTCTTCACTGCTGATGGCCAGAGTTTTCTATTGAGCAAAAATGCGTTCTGACCTGAGATCAGATTCTAAAAAAAATGTCTTCTACATCCTGACAGTTTTCTGAAAAAGCTATGTTTCTATGTCAGTCGTTCTTCGATTTGGTGACACTGATGAAAGATGGATCATAGCCCAAACGTTTGTCCCTGTTCAAAAATGAAATAAATTATTTGATTCAACTGAAGTCTTTTGGTGTGTGCGACCCACTACCATTATTGTTATTGCCATTCTCCCTGCAGGAAACAGACCCTTTGTGCTGTAGTATGTATTGAAGCAATCACTAATCATCACTGTAGCAGATCCATGATGCAATGATCCATGTGTTATGTCTACGTTATGTTATGTGAAATGTTGTTTTGTTGCAGTTTTTGTTTTGTTGTTTTTTGTTTTGTTGTTTGTTTGTTTATCTAGGAATTGTATTGTTTTGTTTTGAATTGTTTGTAAAAAGTGTCTTTATTTATGAAGTGTACTTTGTGAATTGCGGACCCCTTGAAAACGAGATGGTTCCTCTCAAGGGATTGTTCCTAAGAAATAATTTCAGACAGACAATATATATATATATATATTGTAATACTTATAATACTACTTTATGAAACACTGAGTGGCAATAATGTAAGGTTACAGTATGAGCTGTAAAATAGTTCATGTCTTTCCAGGTTAATACAGTTTTCCAAAAGGACTGATTGTACAAAAATGGTTCCAGACTTTTGAGTCAATGAGTCTGGGGGAGAAAAATGACTTTAATGACCGTTTAGGTTAAATCCTTGGCAAGGCGGGGGTTTTGCAGTCCTTTTAAAGGTATGATCTAATAATGAATGTTTAATATTGGTCCATTATAAAGCTGGTTTTGTTGCAGTGCTCAGCACTTTACTTCACTTGTTTTATGTTAAGCCATTTTGGGCCGGAACCCCTTTTGGTGTTATGGCATTATGTTATGCTTTAGCTATTGAAAAATAGCAGATCTACAAGCTCATAGCGCGCCACCCGGTGGCGTGCTACGAGCTTGTAGATCTGCTATTTTTGACTGACATAGAAACAGAGCTTTTTCAGAAAACTGTCAGGACGTAGAAGACGTTTTTAGAATCTGATCTCAGGTCAGAATGGGTTAAACAACCACAGAGCGCCACAAAGCAATTACACTCAGGGCACCCAAATGGCTGTAGCAGTGACCCTCTGCAGGGTGGAGAGCTCCAGGAGAACGTTATAGTTCTGATAAATAGCAGCCCGACAGAACGGAGAAAGATAAGCCAATAAGGAAGGATAAACTACGGCCAGAGACAAATGAAGACCACGGTCCTTTACTTCACCACTTTTCATCTTCATATAATAGGTCCTCCCTCACTGGCTCCCGGTCGCTGCCCGCACAGAATACAAAACTCTGATGCTGGCATTCAAAGCAACCAAAGGCATGACTCCCCCATATCTCACAAGTATGATCGAACCCTACAAACCCTCCCGCTCACTCAGATCAGCCAACGCAGGGAAGCTGGAAGTACCCTCTCTAAAAATGCCGGGACAACAACGCTCCACACGTCCCAAACTCTTCTCCTTTCTGGCTCCAAAACTATGGAATGCACTTCCCATTGCAGTCAGAACTGCAGCATCACTCCCAATCTTCCGCCGTAGTCTGAAAACCCACCTTTTCAGACTCCATACTGGATCTACAAGCTCAAAACGTGTCACACTGTGCCGCGCTGTGAGCTTGTATATCGGCTATTTTCAGCAAATGTAAAAACAGTCATTACGACGGCCTCAACGCCCGCCAAAATACATTTTATTCGACTAAATCAACTGTGGATTTAGTCGACTAAAATCGTATGCTATTTAGTCGACTGAAACTAGACTAACACTAAAGCATTCCGGCTGACTAAAATGTGACTAAAACTAAGTGAAAACTATATTCAAGACAAAAACAACACTGCCTCAGAGTCAGACACAGACACAGGGTAAATGGTAAATGGTGCATTTATATAGCACCTTTAATCCAAGGCGCTTTACATGGATTGTGCATTACATTCACCCATTCACACACACATTCACACACAGATGGCGGCAGAAGCCATGCAAGGTACCAACTAGCACATGGGGAGCAATGTGGGGTTCAGTGTCTTGCCCAAGGACAGGTAGACCGTAGACAGGTAGACAGGAGGAGGAGCCGGGATTCGAACCGCCGACCCAGGGATCATTGGACGACCTGCTCTACCTCCTGAGACACAGTGGCCCACGTGTTTAGGACGTGTTCAGAAATAGCGCACTGAGCGCACTGAAAAATAACAGGCGAGTGTGCTCCCGGACGTTATATATATATATATATATATATATATATATATATATATATATATATATATATATATATATATATATATATATAAAGCACCCTTAGCGATAGCAATGACCTCCTGAGGTCGACTCCAAAGACATCTCCAGACCCTTATCTCCTCCTTATCCTATCGTCTTGTCCCACTAGTGCATCACTGTCTGATGCCTTCCGCCGATAGGCTTGTTGAGCCCCAGATAACCACCACTGATTGGCCCACCATTCAGACCGTAGGATCGTGTTCCAATTTGCCCGTCTTTCAGTCCGAGGCGTGATAGTATCAACCAATCAGGTTAAGTGGGGAGCTGTGATTGACGGTATAGCTGAATAACCCATTCTGACCTGAGATCAGATTCTAAAAATGTTCTTCTACATCCTGACAGTTTTCCATTCTGACCTGAGATCAGATTCTAAAAAATGTCTTCTACATCCTGACAGTTTTCTGAAAAAGCCTATGTTTCTATGTCAGTCGATTTTTCTAAAGTAGCAGACCTACAAGCTCGTAGCGCGCCACTCGGTGGCACGCTATGAGCTTGTAGATATGCTATTTTCCAAAAGCTAAAGCATGACATAGCTACACATTAGCTATTGAAAAATATTTTTTGACAAATCGAAGAGCGACTGACATAGAAGACATTTTTAGAATCTGATCTAAGGTCAGAATGGAAAAGTGTCAGGATGTAGAAGACATTTTTTAGAATCTGATCTCAGGTCAGAATGGAAAACTGTCAGGATGTAGAAGACATTTTTAGAATCTGATCTCAGGTCAGAATGGGTTAACATGTAAAGTCTATGGAGTGACGTCACGTCATCACCACTAGGTCTGGAAAGGGGGGAGGGGAAGGGCTGTGAGACAGGCCTCTTGGAGTCGTTGTCACAGTTTAAGGTTTATTCTTGGCATCAGGACCTCTCAGGATAATGTTAATACACAGCTGTTTGTTTTAATTCTTCTCAGCTTTGGCACGAGAGCGGCTTAACCTCCATCTGTCGTCAGTCAATTCAATTCTGTATTAAATTCCACCTGTGTTGTGCTACACTCCGTCCCCCGTTCCCCGTCCCCCCGTCCCCCCGGACCCCTAGACTCTTTCTGGGCCAAAACAGACGCTATTATATTCTACCACCCGACAATAAATATGATTTAATATCCATTGTGCTGCAGGTGCAGAGCCAGGGCACGAGACCAGGTGGGAGCAGGACCGCTAATGAAGAGGAAGAGAGGAGAGAGAGGGAGAGGGAGAGGGAGAGGGAGAGGGAGAGGGAGAGAGAGAGAGAGAGAGAGAGAGAGAGAGATAGAGAGAGAGAGAGAGAGAGAGAGAGAGAGAGAGAGAGAGAGAGAGAGAGAGAGAGAGAGAGAGAGAAAGCTAGGCAGAGTGGGATAAATGAAAAAACAAGTGAAAGGAGAGGAAGTTTGATGTGATATTGGGGTCATTGTTGTATTAAATCAGAATAATAATAAAAGCAGTGCATGAACAAGCAGCATACAAAGAGTGGTCTGGGAGCAGCAGACAAACGAACTACAGCTCCAACAACTCAGCTACACACTCAGAACCCAAACACCCTCCAGACGCTGAGACAGACAGTAAGCAGTGGGCACACAGCTGCAACAGACAGTTCTAAGTTTCTAACCCATTTAGACCTGAGGACGATTCAGTTGTCTGAAAAAGCTATGTTTCTATGTCAGAATTCTCAATAAAGAAAGTATTTCTTGTACCTGTGGTGTGCAACACTAGGGCTCCATCAAATATCTACTGAAGTTTATTTAGCCCAGCACCCACCCAGCATGTCGATGTGCGTATTCTACGTCTGCTCTATATCAGTGGTTCTCAAACATTTTCATGTCAAGGACGCCCAAAAATATATATGTATTTGGCCGCCGACATCCCATCTGAAAATATGTTGTTCCAGGGAGTTAAAAACGTTCGCTCTGAAAGAATATACATTCAAAGTTTTCGCCACATTTTCACGATTTTTTTTCAAAAATAGCAGACCTACAAGCTCGTAGCGCTATGAGCTTGTAGATCTGCTATTTATCAACAGCTAAAGCATAACACCAAAAGGGGTCCCTGTCCAGAATGAATTAATCAATACATAGTAAGAGTCTGAGAGGAGAGCAGCTCGTACCACCATAATAAAGTGAGGCCTGTGCTGCTTCTCCTGCCAGTGGCTTTAATAGTGTTGCTGTATAATAAGATCTATACCTCTGCAGGAGGAAATGGTCCTGTAACCCCTAATGAAATGATGTCAAAGTTGGCTGGAACTTTAATAAAAGAGAAACCGTTAGATCGTCTGGCAGCGAGCAGAGCAGCCCACACAGTCTGGCTGCTGCATATGGCTGGCTGTCTTAATGGAGTCTGGCTGCCTCCATGCCCTGCTGTGGGTTTGATTTGATGACGCAGTTTAAAACTTAATATAAATAAATATGTGTATCAAACTCTGTCAACACATCCTCCATAGAGCACCGAAGTCCTGACGTAACTCGCTCACCCCTTCGATTCCCCTGGTTCGCGGAAGTAATTTCTCTATGGAGAATAACATGGGGTGATCTTAATATCGTCTACTATAAGCGTTGTGGTCCAAAAATAAACCAGCTGTCTCGGCGTTATTGTCAGGGAGGTGTCTCTGTATCGTTTGCGACAGTCAGTCACTCATATATGATACAGTCTGCTTCTAGCGAAAATCTAACTAATTCAGCAGCAGTAACATTAGCGTTTTCTCTCAGTCAGTTGATTCTTCATAATAATAATAATAATAATAATAATAATAATAAAACTTTATTTGTATAGCACCTTTCATGACATGAAATGCAGCTCAAAGTGCTTTACAGAGAAATGGAGGATAAAAGAAAAGCAAGGCAACAACATTAAAAACAAGCAGTAATGCAATACAGTGAGGACATGAATAACAAAAATAAAAAAATAAAAGATCAATTAAAAGCAATGTTGTAGAAGTGGGTCTTGAGCTGAGCTTTAAAAATGTCTACAGAGGCTGCCTGACGAAGGTACAGTGGGAGCTTGTTCCATGCCGACGGCCCGTAGAAGCAAAAAGCTGCTTCCCCGTGTTTTTTAGTTGCCATTTTTTTTGGCAAAGCGAGCAGGCCGGCAGTGGAAGACCTTAGGGGGCGGTTTGGGACATATTTAGGCAAGCAGTCATGTAGGTAGGAAGGTGCGAGACCATTGAGAGCTTTATAGACAAGTAAAATAATTTTAAAATCAATCCTAAAAACAACCGGAAGCCAGTGCAGTGATGCCAAAACTGGAGTAATATGTTCTCTCATATCCATATGAGTGAAGCGAACGGGGTGACATGTTTATTTTTCAAACACAGTTGTTATATGAGGCGATCTAAAATCGCCTCAATGGGGATTTCAATGCAACTAAACAAATACACGAGTAAGACGCGCGAACGCGGGAAGCGAACGCACTCAGCTCCATATATGGGCACAAAAGGGGCCAGGTCCACAACAAACAAATCACTGGCCCTTTTTGTGCCCATATATGAAGCTGAGTGATTGCTGATGCAACACACTCCATATTTGGATAGCGGGACAGACAGACAGACAGACAGACAGACAGACAGACAGACAGACAGACAGACAGACAGACAGACAGACAGACAGACATGATCTGCTAGGTCTCATAGTAAGTGCTCACTGCATTCGCAATGAACCTGGGGACTGCTATACCATATCGCTTTAATGCCAGGTCACTGCAGCCTTCTGTACAAGGAAGGGTTGAGAGAACAACAAACAGATGAAAGCAGTGTGAGCTTTATAAGCATACAGATTGCATTATGTAAATGCTTTGATCTCACAACAGGATCCCGGCTCCTCCTCCTCCTGTCTACATGTCCAAGTGTCCTTGATCAAGACACTGAACCGCGAATGGCTCCCGATGTGCTGGTTGGTGCCTTGAATGGCTTCCACCGCAATCGGTGTATGAATGTGTGTGAATGGGTGAATGTAATGCACTATAAAAAGCACCTTAAAGGTGCTAAATGCACCATTTACCATTTATACAGAGCAAAGATGGCTCACACCAAGACCACCAGACCAAGCAGCTTAAAACCCCTTCTGGGTGGGAACCCCTTTTTGGTGATTTAAGCATTATGTTATACTCTTTAGCTATTGGAAAATAGCAGATCTACAAGCTCATAGCGCGGCACCGAGTCCATGTAAAGCGCCTTGGATAAAGGCGCTATATAAATGCACCATTTACCATTTTTTTACAGGAGGTAACGCTATGTCAGATTCTGAAGAACGCACATATTCTACCCATCCATCTATGCATGCAATATCTGTGCATGTGTGTGTGTGTGTGCACGTGTCGTGCGCACTCACATGATTGATCACACGTGCCGTGCATATAGGGATCTGTGCTCGTTAATCTTTTATTGATAACCATCAGGCTTATCGAGCCGGGTTCTTATCGAGCATTTTCTATTATTTTTGTGGAAAGACGGGAGACGATATACATTCTAAACAGTATCTTTTAGTAAGACCGTCAACTGCAGTGCTTTTACGGAAGGCAATTGACCTTTCTTACAAATAAAATAATATTAAAGAAACTGTCAACTGGTTAATAATTATGTGTACAGACAGTCACTTTAACCCAACGACTGACATAGAAACATAGCTTTTTCAGAAAACTGTCAGAATGTAGAAGACATGTTTAGAATCTGATCTCAGGTCAGAATGTGTTAATGATGGTGACGCAGAGGACCCATAAGGCAGCGTGCTGCCCAGCATGACGTCGGTCAGGTGGTTGTCCATAACCCATATATGGGCATATCCTGATGACATCAGGAATCTCCATATTATGGGCATAATAAGGGCAAGGAAGGCATACAAGGGGCACCAGAAAACAAACAGACACAGAGATCTCCATATACGGGCATGAAAGGGACACAGACAGATGGGTATGGGTACACCAGGGTATATGTTGACAATGGGTACAACAGGTACAAGGGGTGCATTCTAGGGCTGTCAGAACGAATTTCATAATATGAAAGAAATTCGAATATTAAAAAATATATATATATTCGAAAGCTAAAATTGCCATTCGAATGGAGCTTTTATCATTTATTAATTCTATTTAATATTTTTATTTTGTTTTATGTTATTTTATCCGCTCACTAAATGTATTGAGTAACGAATCTACCGCTGTGAAATCTCCCATCTGCACGCACGCACACACGGTCACACGCGCGCCTCGTCACCTCCTCCCTCCTCTGCACGCATGCACACACGCAGTCGCACAGCGCGCTGCAACTAAGAAGAATCACTCGCATGTTTTATTAGTACCGTCGAGTCTGTCGCATATTGTGGACAGTTTGAAAATGCGGGTCCTACGTGCATTAAACCATTAACGTTGGTCCGGCTGGTTTCATTTTGTCCTACGCGATTACGTGAATCAGCATGGCTGCGCCTGCAGTAGGCTATTACCAAAACAAACACATGGTAGGCTACTTTTGTGTTGCACATGGAAAGCAACTGAAAACGACCATGGATATATTAAAGACAGTTCCCCTGTGCTGCTGTGCACAGCGGAGATAATGCAAAACTCCAGGTACGAACCAAAACACTGACTGTCTGAAGCTGATCATCCACGACTATATCTCCAGACTAGTCCTGCAGTCCCGCAATGAAGGAAAGACAATCTCGCCTCTCACTATAGTCCACTACAATGCCATTCTAGCGTTAAAACCTACATTTATGTGTTATTCAACAATTACTTTAGCGCAAAATATAGGCATCTCTATATATCTTCATTGCTATTTACTAATGATGGCCTGTTCATCGTGACAGCATTCCGTTTAAAAAGAAAAAGTTCATGATTCCTGACTAGCCTACTCACTACTCAGACTATACTGTATCAGAAGTATACAACGTTCACTGTAAAATGCATTTGCACTATAGACAGACAACAATCTTACCGTGCTGAGTGCACTGTGCTCAATAAAACAACAGTTTAAACGCTATTTTGTGCCGAAAACCATTATTACATGTTCTTAAAGTACTGCTTTGTCGTTTGGAAGGGGGGGCCCTCTAGTGGACAGAACGTGCATCGTCAAAACCTTGTTATTCTGTGTATTATTATAGGCTAAATATGAGCTAAAATACAATGTAAATATTCGAATATATTCGAAAATTACAAATAATTAAGCAATGAAATTCGAATTGGATTATAGAGGTGAACTGACAGCCCTAGTGCATTCCCATCTTGCATAGTTCCCGAGAAGGCCATTTTAATGTCCACAAACAGTTTATGAGCAGACGTAGAATACGCACATCGACAGGCTGGGTGCTGGGCTAAAAGAAGTGTATGCCCATATGTGGAGATCTCTGTATCCGTCCGTCTGTGTCGTGCCATATATGGGGATGCCTGATGTCATCACTGTGACGTCATAGTGATACCTGACAGCACAGGTAGAAAACAGCTCAGTTTTAAACGTGGAAGCTGAGAATAACCACACAGTATGTGAATTCTGATTCTGTTAGTAGTACACGTTCTCCCGGTACACCATACACGGTAAACGGTTCTCCCGGTACACGGTAAAATGCTTCTTTTCTGTCCCACCTGTGCCAATATCCTGATCGTGGCTGAAGGACAGAAGTGCCTCAGGTTCGAGTGCAACACCTGTCCGTACGTCCACAACGTCACCCGGAAGGTGAGCAACAGGAAGTACCTGGCCCTGAAGCCGCTGGAGGACGTGCTGGGCGGCCCGGCGGCCTGGGAGAACGTGGACTCGACCCCGGAGACGTGTCCGCGGTGTGACCACCGGAGGGCGTACTTCATGCTCATCCAGATCCGCTCGGCGGACGAACCCATGACGGCGTTCTATAAATGCTGCGACGCACGCTGTGGCCACAATTGGAGAGATTGATATCCTATCCTATCCTATCCTATACCCTACCCTACCCTATCCTACACCTCCATTCTTTTTTGGGGCATGACTTAATGCAAAATGGCCCCAAAATGACTCCATAACATAACCTCCTTCTTCACCGGCCTCCAAGTATTAACCCATTTAGGCCTGACGTCGGGGAAAAAATGTCTTCAAAAATCCTGACAGTTTTCTGAACTACCTCATGATTGTTTCTGTATCAGTGGTTCTCAATATTTCATGTCAAGGACCCCAAAAATTATATGCATTTGGCCACCGACCCCCATCTGAAAATATGTTGTTCCAGGGACCCTCCCAGAAGCAAAGATTTGAGTTAAAAACGTTCGCTCTGAAAGAATATAATATTCAAAGACTTGTGCCACATTTTTACGATTTTTCAAAAATAGCAGACCTACAAGCTCATAGCGCGCCACTCGGTGGCGCGCTATGAGCTTGTAGATCTGCTATTTTTCAATAGATAAAGCATAACATAATGCTAACACCAAAAGGGATTCCTGCCCAAAATAACAGACAATGCACTAAAGTACTCTGTCAACGGCTACAAGGTGTATTGCATAACTGCATGGCCAATGCTATAGTCTACGCATCTACGACAAATAAAACGTATATCGCCCAGGACCCGACTATACAAGCTCAAAACGTGCCGCACTGCATGCAAAACGACATGTTTTGACCTTGTAGATCAGCTATTTTTTGCTATGACAGTAATATACAATGTGGCCCCTTGGTAAATGGTGCATTTATGGCGCCTTTATCCAAGGCGCTTTACATAGACTGTGCATTACATTCACACATTCATACACCGATTGCGGCGGAAGCCATGCAAGGCACCAACCAGCACATCGGGAGCAATTTGGGGTTCAGTGTCTTTGCCCAAAGGACACTTCGACATGTAGACAGGAGGAGGAGGAGCCGGGATTCGAACCGCCGACCCACGGATCATTGGACGACCTGCTCTACCTCTTGAGCCACAGTCACCCGGAGTGAGTGTGGAACTATAGTGGCTCTCTCCATGGTCAAAGTTTCCCAGCCATGCTCTATGTAGATCTATGTATAATGCTCTACGTAGATCCTAGCCTGGCTTCAGCCCTGAATCTAGCTAGCCACGGCATCACTGTTATTGGCAGAGACATGTGCAGCTCCTCTTTCACCATACATGTCACAATATGATCATTAAATACTCTCAAAATATACCATTTCAGCTCGTCTTTAAAAGACTTCCTGAAGGTCAGAAAGCAGATATATGTCTGATTTAATAACCTGTGATTGGAAGTAAATCTCCTTAATGTCTGCTTGATTTTCTTTACCCGTGATCTCAATTACAGCATAATATATTATACTGTATATTCCAAAGGTTGCTGGCATAGAAAACCTGATATGTGATGGATGTCACTAAAATATTAAAAGATGAGTTCGAGCTTCTACGGAGTTGAGCATTAACCCATTTAGACCTGAGGACGATTCTACAAATGTCTTCTAAAATCCTGACAGTTTTCTGAAAAACCTCATGTTTCTATATGTCAGTCGTTCTGAAACATTTTCATGTCAAGGACCCCCTAAAAATATATGAAATTGGCCTCCGACCCCCCCCATCTGAAAATATATTGTTCCAGGGACTTCCCAGAAGCAAAGATTTGAGTTCGCTCTGAAAGAATATATAGTCAAAGCTTTGCATTACATTTTCACTATTTAAAAAAGAATAGCAGACCTACAAGCTCGTAGCGCGGCACCGCGCTACGAGCTTGTAGATCTGCTATTTTTCCATAGCTAAAGTATAACATAATGCTTAAAACACCAAAAAGGCGTTCCCACCCAGAATGGGATAAGTAATGGAATGCTATTACCGGTAGGTCAGGGGAGAATAAACACCCGATACTATTTTCCGGCTTTACTCAAAAGCACTTCTTCATCTTCAATACGGTATTGAACACCTTCTTCATCTTCAATACGGTATTGAAAACCTCCACCAATGGAGCTCAAAGCAACCCAGACAGCCTCGCCGTCTCCTTGAATAACTTTACTTTTTATATTTTCAGTTTACTGTACGTCAGCAGTTCTGCTGCCTCCATCCATCCTTCTCCAAAGCCACTCGGCCGGTAAATCACATCAGACGTTAACTGGATGAACATTAGATTCTAAACTATGGATCTCTTGTCTCTTTTTCTCAGCATGTCTTCTCAAATAGGGCTACGGTACATCTAGCGTACATCACGTAAACCCTGAGTCCCTTTAGGTCTCCTCTAGTGTTGTTTTTGGCAGCACATTTAGATTTTAGTTTTAGTCATAATTATAATAGTCTCTTGAATAGTTTTCATTTAGTTTCAGTCACATTTTTAGTCACATGGAATCTTTTAGCGTTTAGTCTAGCTTTAGTCGACTAAATATTATAAGATGTTTGTCGACTGAATCTACAGTTGATTTAGTCGACTAAAATGTATAATGGCAGATTTTTATACTTGCTGAAAATAGCCGATCTACAAGCTCACAACGCGTCGCGCTGCAGGCATTCAGTCTCCTCTGAATCCGCTCTCTGTATCACAGTCTGACAGGAGGACTGGGAATCCCCAACATCCCGTTCTGGGATTCATCGGAAACATTAATGACAGGCGAATATACACCAAATACTATACAAAAATCACACCCGTGTGAAGTGAGGGGCGCTCTTATCATCGTATATATCATCAGGACAAAAGGACAAAACCCTCTCGTGTAATATTGCTTAAATGTTCGCTGAGCCGCGGATAAAGAAAAAGGCCATTCTTGTACACCCGAGTGCTTTTTGATCATTAAAAACTTGATTTCAACTATAATACCAGGAAAATAAAACGTTTTGCCTTGACTTATTTAGCTTGCTTCTCGACGGCGTTCACAGCAACAGAGACCCTGATTTCAGAGACTTCAACCTGCTAAATGCTTTCTCTGTGACACAGGAGAGAGCTGGAGCTGATTGGTCCTTATTGATTACTCTAGTCTCAGACACAGTTAAACCAGCTGGCCCACATCCAGAGAGTTCCTCCCCGATTATGATCACTCACACAGAGTGATCCATCGGTATCCGACGCGGCTCAACTCTGTTTCTGATGACAGAAACATGCTGGGGGCGTGAGAGGAGAGGTCGTCACACAATCAACTTCTGATTGGCGTCATGTGTAATTATGAACAGTAGAACTATGGGCCCCTGATCACCATGATGGACACAGTGTGGTGGCATTATAATTTACATCAACCTCGCCCTGATTGTCAAACTACAGCCGTGTTTCTCAAAGTGGGGTCTGGGACACCAGGAGATATAAACAGCTCAATCACACTTTACACAAAGTGTCTGAAAATATTTAATTGCACCCATTGAAGTGCCTCTGCTTATAATCGACTGTTTGAGTCGACCCCCCCACATACACACATGTGTTGCTAAAGCACCTGCTACAATTGAACCATAACACTGATTATAATTGCCGTAAAGAGGCAGGTTGCCCTTGGTTGGTTGAACTCTGTAATGATCTCTCAAGTCAGTCTGTTGTTATCTTCTCAATAGGCCATTTAACCACAACACATTGTCTGCTGTTGACACATAACATACATTATATATAGAACGAAAATACATCGCATGGATGCAACTGGGACGTATATTCCTCAGTGATGTATCCAAAGGTCATCACCTGGGTAGCTACCCTCGATCTAGTCTAGGAAAATTGGCCTCAGATCCTGTGCAGCAGGGGCGTGGCCCAGTGCGTTGCGTTTCAAATGAAATGCGAATCAAAAGACAGGGGTGGGTTCCACATGGAGTGGGCGCTACATCTAAATAAGACGGAAGGGAAACAATTGCTCCTTGAGCGGTGGTGGCCTACTACGATTCAATTTGGAATTGGATTCCCTTCGGACTATTTTCATGGTATGCACAGTGCTTCAGACCGGAAAGGGGAGTGTCCGCTCAGATTCTGAGCGCAACGTACTTCCCTCACAGGGATACGTTCCTTTTTTCCCAGAAGTTCCTTTTTTCTCGCCCGCCTAGTGGCGAAAAATAAAACTTCTGGGAACTCAGATTACCCTCGATCAGACCCACTAGGGAAAGACCAGGGCCACACAATCCGTTGGAACCACTCCGGAACTATACTGTGCCGGGACTGAGAGGTACCATTCTGGACTATAGAGCGTCGCAGTCCCTCCCCCTTTCAGAACAACGAGTGGCCCAGGAAATGAATCTCAATGCATTTTCCTCATAGACTTTTCAGAGAGTATTTATTTAAAGACCTTTTAAGCGTCGTACGACGAAGCCAACTCTTTTCGTGACAAATCATGACAACACATGCACACAATACTTTGGACCAAACAAATAATTACAAAGAAGAAAAACAACAAAAAAAGTGTTAAAACCTGCCGTTTTTTTCTACTTTCTAATTCTTTGTTTGGTCCAAAATATTGTGTGTGTTGTCATGATTTGTCATGACAACACACAGAGACGCTCAGGACAAGATTATATTTATGCTGCATTGTTTTATTGCATGATGTACTGTATGCAAAGCACCTGACGAAGCCTACAGTACACGGCGAAAAATGAAGCATAAATAATCTTATCCGACATTAAGCTCAGCTTGACACCTGACCTCTGAACATTGATTGCCCACACCTGGCCTACTGTACAGGGCAGCGCTCTGTGGATTTGTCTGGTCAATACCGGCGTGTACAGTACAATGTCAGATCGATTCACCCCGAGAAGGAAATAAATGAGAATGTAACTCTATAAATGTCACTGTCGCACACCGAGTGCTACTGTGTGGGGTCTTAACCCATTCTGACCTGAGATCAGATTCTAAAAAAATGTCTTCTACATCCTGACAGTTTTCATTCTGACCCGAGATCAGATTAAAAAAATGTCTTTATACATCCTGACAGTTTTCTGAAAAAGCTATGTTTCTATGTTTCAGTCGTTCTTCGATTTCTTTCAAAAATAGCAGACCTACAAGCTCGTAGCGCGCCACTCGGTGGCGCGCTATGAGCTTGTAGATCTGCTATTTGTCGATAGCTAAAGCACGACATGATACTAACACCAAAAGGGGTTCCCGCACAGAATGGGTTAAGTTGTCGGACACAATTGACTTAACTGTTGTTGTAATTAAAGCTTAAGGGCTCCACTGACTACATGCGCACACACACGCACACACACACACACACACACACACACACACACACACACACACACACACACACACACACACACACACACACACACACACACACACACACACAATCACAAAGGATTAGATTGGTGCAACATAATGCCGATCACAATGTCACTGATAATCCCCATCACTGCCATTATGACCACAACATTACCAGAAGCGTCACCGATATGTACGTTTCTGATATACGACATTATTGATCTGTGGTTTTTACAGTTTCTGATTGAGCTCGAACAATACAACATATAATTGTCTCCACCAGGCCGCCTGGGGAGAGAGTTTTGTTACGTGTGTGTGACTGTGTGTGTGTGTGTGTGTGTCTGTGTGTCTGTGTGTGTGTGTGTGTGTGTGTGTGTGTGTGTGTTCTAGCTTGCATGCGTGAGGGTACGCGTGCGTAGTTGCGTACTGTGTACAGACACGGACATTGCAGATATTGTCACAGTGAGTCCTTGCTGTCTGTATGGAGCTCCAGAACAGATGGTTGTGTAAATACTTTGAGCCAAGGCTTTAAACCATTCTGAACGGGAACCCCATTTGGTGTTTCTAGCATCATGTTATGCTTTAGCTATTGAAAAAATAGCAGATCTACAAGCTCATAGCGCGCCACCGAGTGGCGCACTATGAGCTTGTTAGTTCTGCTATTTTTGAAAAATCTTGAAAATGTCACGCGAACAGCGAACCTTTTTTTAACTCAAATCTTTGCTTCTGGGGGCGGGGGGTCCCTGGAACAACATATTTTCAGATGGGGGTCCGTGGCCAAATACATAGCTTTTTAAGAGCCCTTGACATGAAATATTGAGCACCACTGATATAGAAACCTATCTATTTCAGAAAACTGCCATGATTTAGAAAACATCTATAGAATCGAACTTAGGTCTAGATGGGATAATAAAGCCACAGCTGCTGGCAGACAAAGTGAATGTGGGCCCATATGTGGTGCTGTGGACCACACAGAACTGCTCGACTTGCTCTGCTGTGGGACCACACAGCACTGCTGGCCTTGCTCTGCTGTGGACCACACAGCACTGCTCACCTTGCTCTGCTGTGGACCACACAGCACTGCTCCTCACCTTGCTCTGCTGTGGGACCACACAGAACTGCTCGACTTGCTCTGCTGTGGGACCACACAGCACTGCTCTCCTTGCTCTGCTGTGGGATCACACAGCACTGCTCGCCTTGCTCTGCTGTGGGACCACACAGCACTGCTCTCCTTGCTCTGCTGTGGGACCACACAGCACTGCTCGCCTTGCTCTGCTGTGGGACCACACAGCACTGCTCCTCGCCTTGCTCTGCTGTGGGACCACACAGCACTGCTCCTCGCCTTGCTCTGCTGTGGGACCACACAGCACTGCTCTGCTGTGGGACCACACAGCACTGCTCACCTTGCTCTGCTGTGGGACCACACAGCACTGCTCGCCTTGCTCTGCTGTGGGACCACACAGCACTGCTCGCCTTGCTCTGCTGTGGGACCACACAGCACTGCTCGCCTTGCTCTGCTGTGGGACCACACAGCACTGCTCACCTTGCTCTGCTGTGGACCCACACAGCACTGCTCGCCTTGCTCTGCTGTGGACCACACAGCACTGCTCGCCCTGCTCTGCTGTGGGACCACACAGCACTCCTCGCCTTGCTCTGCTGTGGACCACACAGCACTGCTCGCCTTGCTCTGCTGTGGGACCACACAGCACTGCTCGCCCTGCTCTGCTGTGGGACCACACAGCACTGCTCGCCTTGCTCTGCTGTGGGACCACACAGCACTGCTCGCCTTGCTCTGCTGTGGGACCACACAGCACTGCTCGCCTTGCTCTGCTGTGGGACCACACAGCACTGCTCGCCTTGCTCTGCTGTGGGACCACACAGCACTGCTCGCCTTGCTCTGCTGTGGGACCACACAGCACTGCTCGCCTTGCTCTGCTGTGGGACCACACAGCACTGCTCGCCTTGCTCTGCTGTGGGACCACACAGCACTGCTCTGCTGTGGACCACACAGCACTGCTCGCCTTGCTCTGCTGTGGGACCACACAGCACTGCTCGCCTTGCTCTGCTGTGGGACCACACAGCACTGCTCGCCTTGCTCTGCTGTGGGACCACACAGCACTGCTCCTCGCCTTGCTCTGCTGTGGGACCACACAGCACTGCTCGCCTTGCTCTGCTGTGGGACCACACAGCACTGCTCGCCTTGCTCTGCTGTGGGACCACACAGCACTGCTCGCCTTGCTCTGCTGTGGGACCACACAGCACTGCTCGCCTTGCTCTGCTGTGGGACCACACAGCACTGCTCGCCTTGCTCTGCTGTGGGACCACACAGCACTGCTCGCCTTGCTCTGCTGTGGGACCACACAGCACTGCTCGCCTTGCTCTGCTGTGGGACCACACAGCACTGCTCCTCATCTTGCTCTGCTGTGGGACCACACAGCACTGCTCGCCTTGCTCTGCTGTGGGACCACACAGCACTGCTCTGCTGTGGGACCACACAGCACTGCTCGCCTTGCTCTGCTGTGGGACCACACAGCACTGCTCTGCTGTGGACCACACAGCACTGCTCGCCTTGCTCTGCTGTGGGACCACACAGCACTGCTCGCCTTGCTCTGCTGTGGGACCACACAGCACTGCTCGCCTTGCTCTGCTGTGGGACCACACAGCACTGCTCCTCGCCTTGCTCTGCTGTGGGACCACACAGCACTGCTCGCCTTGCTCTGCTGTGGGACCACACAGCACTGCTCGCCTTGCTCTGCTGTGGGACCACACAGCACTGCTCGCCTTGCTCTGCTGTGGGACCACACAGCACTGCTCCTCGCCTTGCTCTGCTGTGGGACCACACAGCACTGCTCACCTTGCTCTGCTGTGGGACCACACAGCACTGCTCGTCCTGCTCTGCTGTGGGACCACACAGCACTGCTCTGCTGTGGGACCACACAGCACTGCTCTGCTGTGGGACCACACAGCACTGCTCCTCGCCTTGCTCTGCTGTGGGACCACACAGCACTGCTCTGCTGTGGGACCACACAGCACTGCTCTGCTGTGGGACCACACAGCACTGCTCCTCGCCCTGCTCTGCTGTGGGACCACACAGCACTGCTCCTCGCCCTGCTCTGCTGTGGGACCACACAGCACTGCTCTGCTGTGGGACCACACAGCACTGCTCTGCTGTGGGACACAGCCCATCAACTATAGGACTCAGCCCATTCATACTCATCCACACACAGTCATCTGTTCTAATTTAACTAGAGCTCCAACTGACAGATGACTTCTTATTCCTGTCATATGTTTGTTCCTAAATGATGGTCTCCTGGTATACCAGGACACTGCCAGCACCAACGGCCCATCCTTCCAATTATCCGAAAGGAACACGTTGTTCGTCCTTGTATTTTGCTCATTCATCATCCAGTAAACACCAACTTCAAAAAGCTGCCAGGATGCCAAGAAGTCTGTATTGAGTTATCTTTCAAGTGTGAAGAAAATAGTGTGATTTAATTATGTAAAAAAAAAACCTTGTGTTTATTCCCATTTCAATTTAACACAAAACAATCTATTCTTTATAGTACAATACAGCAGCAGCAAACGCAGACAAAGTGATTACCTAGACCTACGGTATGGTAGTGACAATGATATTGACGGAAACAAATGATCCATCTTGTTGCTACTCTGCTTGTCTAGTGTAATACGCTGTTTTGTTTTGTCTTGTTTTGTAACCGTTTGTTTTGTTTTTCTTTTCTGTTAATTACCTTGCATTGACTGTATACGTGCGGACCCTCTCGGAAACGAGATATTGTATCTCAAGGGGTATTCCATTATTCATGTTATTCATTCATTAACATAATACGGCATATTGACAAAATAAAGATCTGACGACAACAACAGATCTGCAAATTAATGAGAAGACTGTATTGAAGGCAGGTGAGCCGAGGACAGACACATCAGAGAAGAGGTTTAACTAGTAGTCCACCCCAAAAGAAAAATGACTTATTTTCTATCAATTACACACACCCCATGAAGCCTGGCTTCAATTCATTGTTTTCGTCACATTCCTGAGCAGATAATAATGTAATGAGTGGCAGAGTGTCTGGTAGGATATACTCCACCAAGTCATTGGCTCAGTAATGTGGCAAAAACACAAAAACATATCCATTAATTCAAGGCTTTATGGGCTGTGTAATTGATAGATAATAAGTCATTCTTTGGGGGGTGAACTATACTGCTTCAAAGGGATGAATGGCTGGATGGAAGGAGGGTTTATTTCGATCGTATGCCATTGAAACATTACGAAAAACCATGTATTATTCTCTTTTAACATGATCAAAAAAAGGTACAGGCGGAAGTTAAAGTTAGTAGCTTAAAAAAGTCACAGCTGAATGTTCCAAAACCCTTTGTGTGCGACGACACTCTGGAATGACGAATTAAACGAGGGCATGGATTTACAAATAAAATAAACATGAAAAGGTAAAGATGAAAATGCAAGGTTTCTGCTCAATTCATTCATGTCTATCTCACATGTATACGCGTGCGTGCGCGCACACACACACACACACACACACACACACACACACACACACACACACACACACACACACACACACACACACACACACACACACACACACACACACACACACACACACACACACACACACACACACACACACACACACACACACACACACACACACACACACACACACACACACGTTTGATTTAAGTTGTTATCTGGTGTGTTGCAGCAGTCTCATCCCAGGTACCCCAGAGTGGGTGACTGACCATAATCTCTCCCTCTCTCCCTCTACCTCTACCTCTCTCTACCTCTCTCTACCTCTCTCTCCTTGTGGAATCTCACAGAGTGAAGATGTGCTGAGAGGGTCTCTCTCTCTCTCTCTCTCTCTGTGCTGAGAGGGTTCAGAGGAGTATTAACCCATTCTGACCTGAGATCAGATTCATACGAGGTTTCCACTGGACTGGTCTGATTAACCCATTCTGACCCGAGATCAGATTCTAAAAATGTCAGTCGTTCTTTGATTAAAAAACAAAATAGCAGACCTACAAGCTCGTAGCGCGCCACTCGGTGGCGCGCTATGAGCTTGTAGATCTGCTATTTTTCAATAGCTAAAGCATAACATGATGCTAACACCAACATGGGTTCCCGTTCAGAATGGGTTAAGAGGTATATTAGCGGTGGAACGGGTGATAGATGAGAGCATACTGTCAGGGTTTCAGAGCATATGGAGGTGCACGGTTTAATCGTGGAGCTCACAGCCATGCAGGGCTTATAGATCTGCTATTACTGCTACTGTATGTTTGCGGCCATTCACTGAAAATGCAGGAAAAAATAAAGGATTCTGACTAACTGATTATGCGAAAATAAATAATTGTATTTCACATAATTGTGATCAGACGATGATGTAATAATTGTGATGAGGCCTACAGTACAGTATAGTCTAGCAGGATGCCAACGAGTAAAAGATCTGTGAGTCACACTTTGGACCAGATGGTCATTCAAACAGCCTGGAGGAGTGTGAGCAGCTCCAGAACTTTGGTAATATAACACCCACTGTGCTGGCTCTCCACACCAGCAGCCATGACACCCCCCGTAGTCCGGGATTGGACCAGAACTCCTCCAGAACTTTGGTAATATAACACACACTGTGCTGTCTCTCCAGGCCAGCAGCCATGACACCCCCGTAGTCTGGGATTGGACCAGAACTCCTCCAGAACTTTGGTAATATAACACCCACGGTGCTGCCTCTCAGCGCCAGCAGCCATGACACCACCCGTAGTCCGGGATTGGACCAGAACTCCTCCAGAACTTTGGTAATATGACACCCACTGTGTTGCTTCTCCACACCAGCAGCCATGACACCCCCCGGAGTATGGGATTGGACCTGATGGAGACGTTTTATTATCCCATTCTGGACGGGGACCCGTTTTGGTGTTTTAACTATAAAGCATTATGTCATACTTTAGCTATTGAAAAATAGCAGATCTACAAGCTCATAGCGCGCGCTACAAGCTTGTAGATCTGCTATTTTTGAAAAATCGTGAAAATGTGGCACAAATCTTTGAGAAGACTTTTAATTTATTTCGATGTCAGGGTCTAAATGGGTTATAAATCTAGACTTGCCAGAACAGCCACTGAACTGAACGTGCGCACACACACGCCACGCCACGCACGCACGCACGCACGCAACGCACACCACAACGCACGCACACACACACACCACGTCAAAAAGCCTTTTGAATTTAGGCAAAAAGAAATGGACATAAAGGACAGAGAAAAGTACTTCATCCCTGGAGATAAGAACACCAACTCAGGAACAGGAGGGATTTTTGAGACACTCTCACAGTCCTGCCTTTCAACACATGAGACAGAGAGACAGAGACAGAGAGACAGAGAGACAGAGAGACAGAGACAGAGAGACAGAGAGACAGAGACAGAGAGAGAGACAGAGAGAGAGACCGCTGGAGGCCATAGTAGAAAGCAGAGGCTCACAGTAGTCACAGTGACTAAGCAGCACCCTGGGGTCAACGCAGCCAAACAAAGAACATGAAAGGTCCAGAAGGACTCCGTGTGACGTTGAGGCACAACCGGTTACAGTCCACTGAGTCACAGTGACTATGTATACACAGCTGCCTTCTGAGACCTAGTCCACTGAGTCACAGTGACTATGTACACACAGGGACCCCCAGAAGCAACGCTTTGAGTTAAAAACGTTCGCTCTGAAAGAATACATATTTAAAGATGTGTGCACCATGACAAAGGAAACCAGTAAGACATAAAGCTATAAGATGAGAGGAGAAATATGTAAAAGAGTGTACTACTATTTAATGTCATGAATAGTACGGTACAATATTATACACTAGTTTCCCTTTTTAAATGTTTGTATTCACAGTGATGTGTGCTCATTATCCGAGTACATCAATTATGATATAATTAGGTGTAATCAAGCAAACGGGAAATGTGTATGAGAGAAGATTGTGTAAGAACATGAGCTGTCTAAAGCCTAAATGACATATAATACATTATGAAGATTGTGTAAGAACATGAGCTGTCTAAAGCCTAAATGACATATAATACATTATGAAAGGCTTCAATCTTGTGTGTTGATTGACTATTATGTCAATCACATGCTGAATGTTGTGGGTGAAACATGTCAAACACATCAACGCTATTCATATCGGGGTTGGAAAAAGGCCCTGCGCGGTTATGGTGATACAGTAGAAAGCATTCAGAACACGTTGACGGGGGCTTTTCCTTAGACAATTTACAATGTAGGCATTTAGCAAACGCTCTTAATCCAGAGCGATTTACAATAAGCAAGAAAGTATAAGAAGACAGACAGACAGACAGAGGATGATTTGTCCTCTCGTGGAGTCATGGAAATAGGCTCAAAGACAGAATATTCAAAAGAACAAATTTGTTTCCGATGCTCAGATAAAATGAATGAATGTAACGTTAATGACTTCTATTATATTACTGCGACATTCAGTATCCATCCATACACAGAGTCCCACAGCATGGTTATGTCCAAGTCTGTCAGGGAATTTATGACAGGATATTAAACCTTTATTGTATCACCAAAAATAGTATATTAAACACATATTGCAAAACAATATGACAGTTTAATGGCACAAATCTGCACGCGTGTGTGTGTGTGTGTGTGTGTGTGTGCTTGTGAGTTAGATAATACAGTACCAGAGTCATAGACACCCTCAATACACATATATTTCACTTTTGATTGTATACTGTAGGTATGCTAATTTATTTATGACAGATAGCCAACTCTAGTTCATGATCATTAACTAGTTGACAGTCAAAATTATGATTAAGATCGCTTGAATGACTTTGTGTAGTGCTGTGTGCCATGGTGTTAATCTGGTGATTTATGTTGATATGTGTTATGGTGTAACACCATGAGTGTTATGTTTGTTTTGAACACCCCTCTCTCTGGAGTTGGTGTGTGATATGATTGTTTTGAACACCCCTCTCTGGAGTTGGTGTGTGATAGGATGATACCTATGTGTTATGGTGTAACACCATGCTGTTATGTTGTTTTGAACACCCCTCTCTCTGGAGTTGGTGTGATGATAGGATTGTATGCATTTACCACAAAGGCTGGTGTTATGTATGCCTTGTCATAGATGGTGTGGTGACTTCCTCCAGAAGAAGAAAAAGAAAAAAGAATCAGACCAGTCTGAAGCAAGTGGTGCAACAGCACCCCCTATTGGTACTCTAAACATAGTCCCATAGGGACCACTCAAAAACATCCCGACCACTCACATCACTTGTTTCATTCAAGGAGAATGTAAACAGGGTTTGTTAAATCCTCAGCGTCATTTCCTTGGGCGGTACTTCCATTTAGATACTCAATCGGCTATAGGTCTTGCTCAGCGGAGCCGGAGACACAGTTTTCTGTCCCATAAAGGGAGGGACTTTGGCCCTATATAGTTTTAGGCTGTGACGGGCAGGCGCCGTCTCAAGGGAACTTGAGCCACGAGAGACACCACGAGAGACATCACCGAGAGACACCACCGAGCGAGGTAAAGCGAGCGAGCTGACCCGATAGGCAGAGAACAGTAAAATCCTCACACACTTGATTGTAGTAATCGTTCAAATTCATCTTGCTCGTTTAACAGTTAATTGGTCAATTATTAAACATCCCTAGGCATTACTTTGCGCTCTTTCATAAAATGCCGACCTCGGGCTAATTAACAACCTAGCTAACAATTCCCAGAAGATGCCAATAGGTGTGTTCTATATACTATGATGAAGTAGAATGCACTTGAGTTATTGCAGCATTTAGACCGATGACGTTGTAATGAATTCTAGACATGTCTGTCTGTCACTCCTCACCGGCTGCACCAATTACCAATTACATTTTGCACACAGGCGTTGATTGACCATTACATTGCAGGGCTTCTTTTTTTCCCACGATTTTGTAACCCATTTTTCAACCCCTGTGTCAATCATCTAATGTGATCCTGGGCTCTACACACCCTCCACCAACCTAGTCCCCCATATATGGGGGACAAGGGGAGAGCAACGGACTTGAACTCATGCTTCCTTCATGCCTGAGTGTCCAAGTTGCTCCTTTACACCTGACAGGGGGGAGTTTCCCTGGTTGGACGTATAGCGCGTGGAAAAGGAACACGTTATTCCAACCAGTTCCTTTCCCCTCCATCAGGCGCCCCGGCTGGCCAGGGGGAGGCAGTTTAGAGACCAGGATTACTGCATGTTTTTTGTGAGGGTACCTCACAAAAAACAGTTTTTTGGGTTACATGATTATTATGATTATTAGTTTCCCCATCGGATGTAATTGATTGCCGGTCACGTTCCTGCCAACTGCAAAGGAGACGTGTAACAGAATCGGACGACACACATTTGGTGTAGCACTATACTGTACCATTTCAACGGGAGGTAACTGAATTCCATGTAGGCAAACAACTATAGCTTCCAACGAACGGGTAAGGCGATATTAAATAAACAATTATGTGAACAACAGTGGCATATACCCACCTTTCATGCTGTACTGAGGAATGTTATGTTTAGATTCATGTGTAGACATAAGAATGTATTAATTATGGCCTTAACAAGGACCACACAGAGTGATACAGTCTTCTCCTCATGTTTCTGGAAACACTGGAGGCTAATGTTTATATGTTTTTAATTGACAAGGACTGCCTGGAGTGAAAATAGCCTGATACATTACATACAGTATAGGCTATCTCTGTGTTGTTGTTTTGTATTTACTGTCATGTTTTTCCCTGTTGTTTGTATATATGGACCCATTGTGTCTGAAATAAAGTTTTCAATCAATTACCAGAATGAGCACCTATACACAACAAGCATAATGTATGGAGGCCTATAGGGCTATAAGGGTGAGTGAGAAGATAGCAGGTGACTACAGTACGGCCACATACTGTACAGTAGGGGGCGCTACTGTATGTCTGGAGGATACAGATGATTGGAGACGCCACCAGAAACGCTGTGTCTGCTGTTGGCATCTTTAACCCATTCTGACCTGAGATCAGATTCATACGAGGTTTCCACACTGGACACACACTGGTCTGATTAACCCCATTCTGACCTGAGATCAGATTCTATAAAAATGTCAGTCGTTCTTCGATTTTTCAAAAACAGCAGACCTACAAGCTCGTAGCGCGCCACTCGGTGGCGCGCTATGAGCTTGTAGATCTGCTATTTTTCAATAGCTAAAGCATAACATGATGCTATAACACCAAAATGGGTTCCCGTTCAGAAGGGGTTAAGAAGCTACTGAAAACGCATTTGTACCGCAAACATTTTGGCTTTTGCTCCAGTGATTTATATGTACTGTTTTATCTTATCCATTTCTAGGTACTGTCTTTGCTGCTCTGTTTTTTTATTTCATTGTTGGTTTATTTTTTGATTGAGATGTTCTTGTTTTATTCCTTTTATTTTATTGTACAGCACCTTGGTAACAACTGCAGTTTTGAAAGGCGCTTTATAAATACAATTACCTTACCTTACCTTACCTTAGCAGAGAGCTCGTCTAAGGACAGCCTATAGAAAGGCTAAACACTATATTTATCTTCTACCTGCTGTAACCACAGTTACCGTAAGTATGTACGTACGTACGGTACAGAATACTGTATTGTTTTGTTCTTTCAACACGTTTCATTATAGCGACTGCCAGAAGAACTCAACTATCCGTGCTGGCTGAAAGTGTATTAACTTTGTGAAGTGGTATAGAAGTAACACGCATTTAGCCGTAATATAAAATTCTACCATTATATATCTTTTTTGCGGATTACAATCAATATGTCTTCCACTTTCTCACTTCAAAGCCCGTCCATCTTTTCTATAGCCTCTGGTTTATTTTAATCGGGTCCTCTTATTCCCCGTCTTCTGTTCAGAGGTTCAGTGGGAGACAATTAATCCATTTTGGGCCGGGAACCCCTTTGGTGTTTTAAAGCATTATGTTATGCTTTAGCTATTGAAAAATAGCAGATCTACAAGCTCATAGCGCGGCACCGAGTGCCGCGCTACGAGCTTGTAGGTCTGCTATTTTTAGAAAAATCGTGAAAATGTGCCCTCAAATCTTTGAGTATATATTATTACAGAGTGAATGTTTTTAACTCAAATCTTTGCTTCTGGGAGGAGGGTCCCTGGAACAACATGTTTTCAGATGGGGGGGCGGAGGCATATTACATATGCGCTATGGGCTTGTAGATCTGCTATTTTTCAATAGCTAAAGCATAACATAATGTCCTTGACATGAAATATTAAGCACCACCAATACAGAAACATGAGGTATTATAATTGAGAATGAGATTTAGAAGACTTGTCAGGCCTATGTCAGGCCTAAATGGGTTAAGCTGAGGATTGTATAGAAAGCCAGTGAAATGTCCTTATCTCATCTCATCCATCACTTTCAGGAGGAGACAAGGATCATTAAAGGTATTGGAATGGATGAACCCTTCTCTGTTATTGACAACCGCTATCAATAGAGTTTAAGCCATTCTGAACGGGAACGCATTTCGGTGTTAGCATCATGTTATGCTTTAGCTATTGAAAAATAGCAGATCTACAAGCTCGTAGCGCGCCACCGAGTGGCGCGCTGTGAGCTTGTAGATCTGCTATTTTTTTTTTAATCGAAGAACGACTGACATTTTTAGAATCTGATCTCAGGTCAGAATGGGTTATAATCAGACCAGTGTGTGTCCAGTGTAAACCTCGTATGAATCTGATCTCAGGTCAGAATGGGTTAATGCATGGCTGCCCTGCCTCCTGTGTTTACTCAGTCTGTTCCGAAAACCAACGCGTTTATTCTAATAACGGAACGGCTCCATTTGTGGAGGAATCGACTGCTCTTTCTCACAGTGTTATACCGAGAGGTGGGGCTTCATCTCATTAGCCGGTTAATTTAAAATCCGTTAATCTAATCATTAACGGCTTGATTAAAAGAAAAATACTACTAAAGACATTTTAAAACAAGGTATATCGAAGGAATTACTACGAGCCGACTGCAGGGAAATGTAAATGATTCATTCCTTGGGATTTGGGGTGAATGTGCTGAGAAGTACGTAGGACTCTACTGAGTTTCAATGAAACAGAGACCATTATCTTAACCCATTCTGAACGGGAACCCATTTTGGTGTTAGCTTCATGTCGTGCTTTAGCTATTGAAAAATAGCAGATCTACAAGCTCATAGCGCGCCACCGAGTGGCGCGCTACGAGCTTGTAGGTCTGCTATTTTTTTTTAATCGAAGAACGACTGACATTTTTTGAATCTGATCTCAGGTCAGAATGGGTTAATCAGACCAGTGTGTGTCCAGTGGAAACCTCGTATGAATCTGATCTCAGGTCAGAATGGGTTAAACATGCAGGCTGATTATGACACTAGGACCGACGCTAGGATGTGCCTATAGCAGAAATGCATGGAGATGCATTACTGAATTTACTTAGCGTTGTCTAGATCGGTTTACATAACGGGTGATTGCGAACGCAGTGAGCACTAACTATGAGACCTAGCAGATCATGTCTGTCTGTCTGTGTGTCCGTGTGTCCGTCCCGCAATTCCAAATATGGAGTGTGTTGCATCAGCAATCACTCAGCTCCATATATGGGCACAAAAGGGGCCAGGTCCACTCAGCTCCATATATGGGCACAAAAGGGGCCAGGTCCACATATACAGTAACAGCGGGACAGACACACAGACAGACAGACAGACAGACAGACAGACATGATCTGCAGGGTCTCAGCTGCGTTCGCTTCCCGCGTTTGCGCGTCTTACTGGTGGGTATGTGATAAATTATATTATCACCCTCACAAAAACATGCAGTAATCCTGGTCTCTAAAACTGCCTGCCCCTGGTGCCTGGGACCTGTAAGGCGAGGGTAATAATCTACACAGTATAATTATAGACTCTTCTGTCCAAACAGAATGCATCAATCACTTGGCTGAGCAAAATCACTGATCAAATACTACTGTCTTATCTGTAACACACACACACACACACACACACACACACACACACACACACACACACACACACACACAGTAAAATGCAGAACAAATGAGCGATTGGATCAGGGCCAGAACTTTCTTCAATAAAAAAGAAAGAATGACTAAACTGAAACCATTGTTATTATCGGAGCTATAAGGTGAAGAATGCCTCGTTCGCTGGCTGTGTGTGTGTGTGTGTTTGTGTGTGTGTGTGCTGCAAACAAAACCCCACGCTTGGGAAGGACAGACGCCTCTCGTTAATCAGGTCCGTGGCAGGCCTTTAACCTATTCTTGGCGGGAACCCCTTTTTGGTGTTAGCATCGTGTCGTGCTTTAGCTATTGAAAAATAGCAGATCTACAAGCTCATAGCGCGCCACCGAGTGGCGCGCTATGAGCTTGTAGGTCTGCTATTTTTTGAAAAATCGAAGAACGACTGACATAGAAACATAGCTTTTTCAGAAAACTGTCATTTTTAGAATCTGATCTCAGGTCAGAATGGAAAACTGTCAGGATGTAGAAGACATTTTTTAGAATCTGATCTCAGGTCAGAATGGAAAACTGTCAGGATGTAGAAGACATTTTTTAGAATCTGATCTCAGGTCAGAATGGAAAACTGTCAGGATGTACAGTAGAAGACATTTTTTAGAATCTGATCTCAGGTCAGAATGGAAAACTGTCAGGATGTAGAAGACATTTTTAGAATCTGATCTCAGGTCAGAATGGGTTAATGAGTCCTTGAACGACACTCTTTATCAAAGCTTTACACTGCCAGCGTGTCCTGGAGAGTGATTGATCCCCGCTGTGCGCCGCGCTCTGCCCTTTATGCTGACTCAGGACCTGTGGAGAGTACCACACATGACTATAGAAACCTGGGCTTCCCATTAAACCATTCTGACCTGAGATCAGATTCTAGTAAAAATGTCTTCTATACGTACATCCTGACAGTTTTCTGAAAAAGCTATGTTTCTATGTATCAGTCGTTCTTCGGTTTTTCAAAAAATAGCAGATCTACAAGCTCATAGCGTGCCACACCGCCACTCGGTGGCTCGCTATGAGCTTGTAGATCTGCTTATTTTTCAATAGCTAAAGCATAACATAAGCATCAAGTTTAATTTAAAAATAGCAGATCCTACAAGCTTGTATAGGTCTACTATTTTAGTGAAAATGTGTGTTTGAATATATAATTATTTACGTTTTTAACGACATATTTTCTGATGGGGGGTCCTTGACATGAAATAGTTTGAGAACAATTGACACAGAAACAGAGGCTTTTTTCAGAAAACTGTCAGGATTTAGAAAGACATCATTTTGTAGAATCGACCTCAGGGTCTAAAAGGGTTAAACGGCTGTCTGCCGGCGAGGACATTACAGTGTGTGTGTGTGTGTGTGTGTGTGTGTGTGTGTGTGTGTGTGTGTGTGTGTGTGTGTGTGGAGTAGACAGATAGGAAGCCAGGGACAGCATCCAGTTATCCCATTCTGACCTGAGATCAGATTCATACGAGGTTTTCCACTGGACACACACTGGTCTGATTAACCCATTCTGACCTGAGATCAGATTCTAATCTTCTCGATTTTTCAAAAATAGCAAGACCTACAAGCTCGTAGCGCGCCACTCGGTGGCAATGAGCTTGTAGATCTGCTATTTTTCAATAGCTAAAGCATAACATGATGCTAACACCAAAATGGGTTCCCGTTCAGAATGGGTTATTGGACGATGTGATGGAATCTCCTTCCGGAGTGAGATTGAAGGGCTGGCCACTACGGACACACACGGGACTATATAGTACAGTAAGTACAGTACACACAGACACACCGTTGACAAGCATCGATGATCAATACAGGACAGTTCAAAGAACAGTGATCATTAATTAGACCTCCATTCATGACAGCAGAAGTCTCTGTTCAATCACAGGTGATGAACTGTAACAGTTACGGCCGTCTCCCCACCAAAACTGTTCCTCTGTGGCTGATACTATACTGTACTTATGAACAGTTATGATCTGGAGCAGTGGTCACACGCACGCACGCACGCGCACGCACACACACACACACACACACACACACACACACACACACACACACACACACACACACACACACACACACACACACACACACACACACACACACACACACACACACACACACACACACACACACACACACACACACACACACACACACACACACACACACACACACAGAGCTAGGAATGAAAGGTGTGGAAAATAATATCCTTTCTTAGCAGCCTATTTTATCAAAGGCTAAAATGTAACAATGTACAAAACTGAAATAAAAGCAACACACAGCACATCTACATCGACGACATAAAATAGTTCTGTTCTGTTTAGAGCACAAACTATATCCCATATAATTAACCAGGTAGGTTTAGCTTAATTGGAACAATGTGCTAGCCACTAAGTATAGCTGCAATTTGCAACTGTTTTATAATGGGATGAATGTTGAGTTGCAATACCCCTCCATTGACTCCCCACTCATCCAGTTTGCGTTTGCGATCTGCTTGTCTTAAACAACGTTAAACTCACCAACATTGCAGCTGTAGAGCAAGCTTGAATGATCCTCTTTCAATCTGCCGAGTTTGTGTGTCATAGAAATCCACCGTAGACAATGTTATGAGCTACTTTCTGTCAATACATCCATCATCTAAAGGGGATTGTTTTTCTAAGTGTTGGAGTTTGGAAGCACTCGTTTTTTGTTAAGGGGTCGCGCTGCTACCCCTCATGCCTAGCTAACAAAGTTTGTAGCAACTCACCAATGTTTAGCAGAAACACATTTTCTGCCCGCTGGCATCTATGAGTTGATGGGCAAGGTGTGTGTGCTGTCTTATACTGCTTTTAAGATCATTTTAGGTTCCAATTAGTAATTATTAATCTGTTTGGGCTCTGTGCCTCTCTCTCTCTCTCTCTGTCTCATGGGGGACTTCTCCAGTGTAGCTTCAGTGTGTCAGTGCGTGCGTGTATGTGTGTGTGTGTGTGTGTGTGTGTGTGTGTGTGTGTGTGTGTGCGTGTAGCAGAGAAGGGCGGGGCAAGTAGTTGAGGGGTGTTGTCTGATTGGGTGAAATTCACCTGTCAGTCTTCATGTCCTTGGCTGGCTATTGGTCAGCAGCTTGACAGGGGAGAATCTGTCAGGTAGACTTGCTCTGTCTCTGCATTAGTTTTTGTGGATTTGCGGATGCCTGAACAGGTCGTGCCTGGAAGGCCACATAGTTCTCTTTAATCTGTGCAAATGGCTTAATGATATTTGAGTATACGAGCCAAAAGGGTGGTGTTTTGCATCATATTTATCAGCTTTTATCGCAGCTTCAAGGCTTTGCATTATTATCAGCTTTTATGGCAGGTTATCACACAGGTTTATACAACACAATCAGACGTCAATCAAATGATCTCTATAGCCAGGTTATTGTACAGATTAAATAGGTTATCACTCTCCACCTGTCTCTCAGTCAGTCAGTCAGTCAGTCAGTCAGTCAGTCAGTCAGTCAGTCAGTCTCTTCCTTTTATGTCCATTATATTTGTTGCATGTTCCCAAGGGTATATTTGAGAATGATATTTGTTCAGTTGCACATTTGATTCTCTCAATGTCTAACCCTCTAGTTGTAGTATATTTACTTTTAACACCAAAGAAGTGACGTTATAGCGTGTATTTAATTTGTTCAGTAAATCATGGTAATGGAACATTGAGGCCACGAGCCAAAATACATTTAGTCGACTAAAATCTCATGACAACACTGACACATTCTATTCAAAAGACTATGACTAAAACTAAAATCAAAACGTGCTGCCAGAAACAGCACTGTTCAGCAAAACCGTCTAACTATGATTATATAATAATAATAATTAATTGCATTTTGGCGCTTTTCTATGCACTACGTGTCTACTCAAAGCGCTTACAATGGTTCATCACATCACAGCGTCCTCACTTCCCACACCGACTCATTGGAGGCAATGTGGGGTTCAGTGTCTTGCCCAAGGACACTTCGACATGTGGACAGGAGGAGGAGCCAGGATTCGAACCGCCGACCCAGGGATCATTGGACGACCTGCTCTACCTCCTGAGTCACAGCCGCCTCTCTCTCTCTTTCTCTCTCTCTCTCTCTCATGCAGAACAAATGGACAGCCTTGACAGGAAAAGCAACAAACTTTGCCACCATGTCACTGTAGAAGTGCCATCTGGCAGATTGGGGAGAGGGAGGGAGGGAGGGAGCTGCAAGACTCTGGAAAGCTACATCAACTCCAACAGACCAACACTAAATTATATCAAGTCTCAGAGAAAAAAAAAACATATATTGCATTATTGTAAAGTCAGAGTGCATATACCAAACAGTTCCCGCCAGCCAGCTGCTTATAGCTGTAGGCTACGCCAATTCCTCTGCCATATGAATGGTGTCCAGTCTGTCCCCCTCCATAGTTCACAGGGGCGTCTATCTCCCTCTACTGCTCATTCATGCTGTACTGAGGAACGTTATGTTTAGATTCATGTGTAGACTGAGGGAATCAAAGGATGTATTAATTATGGCCTTAACACAGGGATCACACAGAGTGATACAGTCTTCTCCTCATGTTTCTGGAAACACTGGAGGCTAATGTTTATATGTTTATAATTGACAAGGACTGCCTGGAGTGAAAATAGCCTGATACAGTATAGGCTATCTCTGTGTTGTTGTTTTGTATTTACTGTCATGTTTTTCCCTGTTGTTTGTATATGGACCCATTGTGTCTGAAATAGAGCTCTCTCTCTCTCTCTCTCTCTCTGGCCTGTCATGGTAATCATCACCGCTGGAACAACAGAGAACCTGTGTTTCTCTGCGGGGAAGCTTCAACACGTATATTTGGGCATGCTGGATCGGTCGAATCAGCTCCCTTCCGATTCACAGACAGCCTCTCTCTAGCAAGGATGGAATTAAATGTAAAAATATATATAAATACACAATACAACAATCACCATTACGTTGGTTCAGAGACACCCAGATGACCTCTCAGTGCTGACCAGGGGAAAGGAAAGTGAACAGTGAGAGAGAGGTGTGGATAATATCTGAAAGGTTATTATCTGAAGCTTTGAATGATGCATTCCTATTTTCCCATTCTGAGGCGAGCGTTCCGACTATATACTGTAGCTCCCCATCTCAAACCACCTCCTCTACACCATCATCAATACGTACAGTATATAAGACCACCAAGCATTCCAATCCTGACTCAATTTCCCAACCAGATCGACACCACCACCCCGACCCGCTGATCCCATCTTCTCTCTCCATGTTCTGAGCAAACACAAACCCTCAACATTCCATATTCCTGTTCGACGTGCAGACGCGACCCGGAGTGGCATCTGGAGGATCTCTTCATGACAGCCTCATCATCTCCTCATCATCCTGAGAGGCTGAGCCCATCACCCCTATCATCTGGAGGGTCTCTCCATGACATATGGCATACCACGATGCTTAATTCAAGGTCTTAGAGGTGCTTGTCAAGAGATAAAGATTGAATGCTTCCTGCCATACATTTTCAAACACAAAACGTCATTCCACCCGACACACTCCTACACAGGAATAGTCAAATCACAACTACTAAGATTCCATAGGATTTGCACGCAAAGAAGTGAATTCAAAATAGCTTGTAAAACTCTATTTAATGCTCTCAGACTAAGAGGATACACTAGGACATTCCTCCGGAAAGCCCAAAATACCTTCTTAGAAATAAGAGTGCAGGATACAGGCCCCAAATTGGCCCCAGCACAACAACAGACAGGGACGGCGGTTCCTCGTTAAAGGTACATTCCGTGATTTCACTTAGTTCAAAATATCACTTATTTTTGTTTTGTTTTTGTTGTGATAATCCTCCCTACTATAGAGTGTGCTGACCATATAAGGACCCCTGGGGCCAAAAAAAGCTTATAGGTTTCGTTTTTGGCTATAGGTGGCCCAGCCTTCAACCAATCAGGATAGAGGGGCCTTCAACCAATCATGATCGAGTGGGGGTGGACCTTGGTGTGTGTGCTGTTGGCCTGTTGCGTGCCCCCCCCCTTGCTCCAAATCACCCAAATCACTGAATGCTCCTTTAAAGGACCACTTCA
The DNA here is from genome assembly GCF_963924005.1 of Protomyctophum bolini. Classification (NCBI taxonomy): domain Eukaryota; kingdom Metazoa; phylum Chordata; class Actinopteri; order Myctophiformes; family Myctophidae; genus Protomyctophum; species Protomyctophum bolini. The sequence goes on from NC_137865.1 coordinate 48,028,746, forward strand.
CCACTTTTCAACACATCTTCATAAAGTAGGTCCTCACAAATATCATGAAAAAAATGGCACTTCACTCGAAGACGGTTTCTAAACTGCCCACATAGCCCTCCTATGAGACACAGACCGAGTAGAAAAGAATCGTGCCATTTTATCATGATTATTAGTGGAGGACCTATTATATGAAGATAGGTTGAAAAGTGGAGAAGTGGTCCTTTAAATGTCAAACAAATGGTTTAGCTGTTATGTGGTGGGTTCCATCTTTGTGTTGACCTGTAATCATCTAGCTGATGTCTGTGTTGCAGCGGTTTTGGTAATGGGTGTTCCAGAGATCCTGCTGTGTGTCAAATACAAATGGCTCCTACATGCAGCCTCACGCTGTCACATGCCAAGGCTACAATCTACGAGCCACTTCCCCTCTGTTTTAACCCGTTTTGGACTGAGATCAGATTCTACAAATGTCTTCTACATCCTGACAGTTTTCATTCTGACCTGAGATCAGATTCTATAAATGTATAAATAAAAAAGCTATGTCTTCTATGTCAGTCGTTCTTCGATTTTTCAAAAATAGCAGACCTACAAGCTCATAGCGTGTCACTCGGTGGCGCGCTATGAGCTTGTAGATGCACGAACAACATGTGTGGATTAAATATTGCCAATGCAGAGTTGCCGATGTCAAATCAAATCATCAATGCTGGTAAGACTGCAGGAGTGTGTGTGTGTGTGTGTGTGTGTGTGTGTGTGTGTGTAATAATGACTGTGTATGCATCTGACTGCGCACAGTGCTGTGCAGTGTGTTTTGCACGGCGTGTTATGCTATAGCTATGTATTAATCAACGTAGTAGGCTCTAGATATAAAACGGACCCCTTTCATGGTAATTTACAAGACAAAGTGTGGCATATGTCTAAAGGTAACAGCCAGGCAAGCTGTTATATATGCTGTCAGTGTAATTATTAAAGTGCCTTAATTCCTCAACGAAAAATTATGGGGGGGGGGGGGGGGGGGGGGGGGGGAAGTGTCGGGTATCGGGCCCGGGCCGGGCGCATATATTAATAATAATTAAGGTCAGGCTCGTTTGGGTTCGGACACAAAGCTGCTCCTCACTGCCTGCACAAAATGGTAAATGGTGCATTTATATAGCTGCCTTTATCCAAGGCGCTTTACATAGATAGTGCATTACATTCACCCCCATTCACACCCATTCATACACCGATGGCGGAGGAAACCATGCAAGACACTTCAGCACCATGGACAGCAGCTATATGGACAGTTACTTCAGCACCATGGACAGCAGCTATATGGACAGTTACTTCAGCACCATGGACAGCAGCTATAGGGACAGTTAATTCAGCACCATGGACAGCAGCTATAGGGACAGTTAATTCAGCACCATGGACAGCAGCTATAGGTACAGTTACTTCAGCACCATGGACAGCAGCTATAGGGACAGTTAATTCAGCACCATGGACAGCAGCTATAGGGACAGTTAATTCAGCACCATGGACAGCAGCTATAGGGACAGTTAATTCAGCACCATGGACAGCAGCTATAGGGACAGTTAATTCAGCACCATGGACAGCAGCTATAGGTACAGTTAATTCAGCACCATGGACAGCAGCTATAGGTACAGTTAATTCAGCACCATGGACAGCAGCTATAGGTACAGTTACTTCAGCACCATGGACAGCAGCTATAGGTATAGTTACTTCAGCACCATGGACAGCAGCTATAGGTATAGTTACTTCAGCACCATGGACAGCAGCTATAGGTACAGTTACTTCAGCAACATGGACAGCAGCTATAGGTATAGTTACTTCAGCACCATGGACAGCAGCTATAGGTATAGTTACTTCAGCACCATGGACAGCAGCTATAGGTACAGTTACTTCAGCACCATGGACAGCACTGGTCCTACCCACCCATGAGACTTACAAATCCCAAATGTTTATAAACAAATCCCAAATGTTTGTAAACAAATCCCAAATGTTTATAAACAAATCTCAAAATGTTTATAAACAAATCACAAATGTTTATAAACAAATCACAAATGTTTATAAACAAATACCAAAATGTTTATAAACAAATCCCAAATCCCATGAGACTTGGTCCTACCCCCCCCGACCATGAGACTTAGTACAGGTCAACTGGAAGTGGTCCTACCCCCCCCATGAGACTTACAAATCCCAAATGTTTATAAACAAATCCCAAATGTTTGTAAACAAATCCCAAATGTTTATAAACAAATCCCAAATGTTTATAAACAAATCCCAAATGTTTATAAACAAAAATCCCAAAATGTTTATAAACAAATCACAAATGTTTATAAACAAATCACAAATGTTTATAAACAAATCCCAAATCCCATTAGACTTGGTCCTACCCCCCCGACCATGAGACTTACTACAGGTCAACTGGTAGTGGTCCTACCCCCCCCATGAGACTTACTACAGGTCAACTGGTAGTGGTCCTATCACAGCAGCTATAGGCACAGTTAATTCAGCACCATGGACAGCAGCTACAGGGCCAGTTACTTCAGCACCATGGACAGCAGCTATAGGGAGAGTTACTTCAGCACCATGGACAGCAGCTATAGGTACAGTTATTTCAGCACCATGGACAGCAGCTATAGGTACAGTTAATTCAGCACCATGGACAGCAGCCACAGGGCCAGTTAATTCAGCACCATGGACAGCAGCTATAGGCACAGTTACTTCCCTCCCAAACAATAATGAGATCTATTTATATACATCGCATCACCCACACTGTACCTATAATCTGGTGTTCATATTCATATTAGAACGGGTAAGGAGTCAAGGACTAGTAGTGTGTTAAACAGGAAGCATTGGGCAGGTTATTGCGTTGGTGAAAAATAGGCTACCTTTACTCTCTAGAATCAAGAATTATCACTCACGGTGGTATACACTTCGGTGCACACACGTGTACATGCATGTGTGTGTGTGTGTGTGTGTGTGTGTGTGTGTGTGCACATACGTACACTACGACTGTGGATGGAACACTGCTTTGATTGATCTGATCAATAACTCATATGTTCCATGCAGAGTTTCTGCTCTCAGCGCCTAGACGCCCCACCGAGGGGAGGGGGGGGGGGGAGGGGGGGGGGGGGGGAGAGGAGACGCCAAGTTGTTCGAGCCTGACTGGCGCCCGCCTCGTCGCAGCTAAAAGTGTCCGTGTCATTGGGATGTCCTTGGGGGTGGTGTGTGTGTGTGTGTGTGTGAGAGAGAGTGAGTGCATGCGTGCGTGCGTGCGTGCGTGCGTGCACCTCAAACACAATCCTGAGTGTATTGATTATTGAATGCTTACCACATGGTCTCAAACATGGGAACACATTGTCTGTTCAAGCGCACTGCCTCTGGTTAGAAAAAGGGACATCTAACGCCGTCTGTCACGTGTACCAAGTCACGTGTACCAGGTCATGTGTACCAAGTCACGTGTACCAGGTCACGTGTACCAGGTCACGTGTACCAGGTCATTTGTACCAGGTCATGTGTACCAGGTCATGTGTACCAGGTCATGTGTACCAGGTCACGTGTACCAGGTCATGTGTACCAGGTCACGTGTACCAGGTCATGTGTACCAGGTCATGTGTACCAGGTCACGTGTACCAGGTCACGTGTACCAGGTCACGTGTACCAGGCCACGTGTACCAGGCCACGTGTACCAGGTCATGTGTACCAGGTCATGTGTACCAGGTCATGTGTACCAGGTCATGTGTACCAGGTCACGTGTACCAGGTCATGTGTACCAGGTCATGTGTACCAGGTCACGTGTACCAGGTCATGTGTACTAGGTCATGTGTACCAGGTCACGTGTACCAGGTCATGTGTACCAGGTCATGTGTAGCAGGTCATGTGTAGCAGGTCATGTGTAGCAGGTCATGTGTACCAGGTCATGTGTACCAGGTCATGTGTACTAGGTCATGTGTACCAGGTCACGTGTACCAGGTCATGTGTAGCAGGTCATGTGTAGCAGGTCATGTGTACCAGGTCATGTGTACCAGGTCATGTGTAGCAGGTCATGTGTACCAGGTCACGTGTACCAGGTCATGTGTAGCAGGTCATGTGTAGCAGGTCATGTGTACCAGGTCATGTGTAGCAGGTCATGTGTACCAGGTCATGTGTAGCAGGTCATGTGTACCAGGTCATGTGTACCAGGTCATGTGTACCAGGTCATGTGTACTAGGTCATGTGTACCAGGTCACGTGTACCAGGTCATGTGTAGCAGGTCATGTGTACCAGGTCATGTGTACCAGGTCATGTGTAGCAGGTCACGTGTACCAGGTCACGTGTACCAGGTCATGTGTAGCAGGTCATGTGTAGCAGGTCATGTGTAGCAGGTCATGTGTACCAGGTCATGTGTACCAGGTCATGTGTACCAGGTCACGTGTACCAGGTCATGTGTACCAGGTCATGTGTACCAGGTCACGTGTACCAGGTCATGTGTAGCAGGTCATGTGTAGCAGGTCATGTGTAGCAGGTCATGTGTAGCAGGTCATGTGTAGCAGGTCATGTGTAGCAGGTCATGTGTAGCAGGTCATGTGTAGCAGGTCATGTGTACCAGGTCATGTGTACCAGGTCATGTGTAGCAGGTCATGTGTAGCAGGTCATGTGTAGCAGGTCATGTGTAGCAGGTCATGTGTACCAGGTCATGTGTACCAGGTCATGTGTACCAGGTCATGTGTACCAGGTCATGTGTACCAGGTCATGTGTACCAGGTCATGTGTACCAGGTCATACAATATACAATATTGTAAAATCAGATTATTTGAGAACCACTGCTCTGGTACAAAAAGAACAGATCTACAAGCTGACAACAACACATTGTTGGCATGTAGATGAAGTAAACTACAGCATGTTATAATTATACAAAGCACATGGTTACAGTGGACAAGTGGTTTCATTAATTCGCTACTCTTTCCTTAACCCATTCTGACCTGAGATCAGATTCATATGAGGTTTCCACTGGACACACACTGGTCTGATTAACCCATTCTGACCTGAGATCAGATTAAAAAAAATGTCAGTCGATTTTTCAAAAATAGCAGACCTACAAGCTCGTAGCGCGCCACTCGGTGGCGCGCTACGAGCTTGTAGATCTGCTATTTTTCAATAGCTAAAGCACAACATGATGCTAACACCAAAATGGGTTCCCGTTCAGAATGGGTTAAAGCCTGAGTGTTTTTAATTCCTCTGTGATTAGCAAGAGAGAAATATGAAATAAAATAAGAATGACCTTTTGCGGAACGTGATCATATTATTCTACGCCGTGCCGACTCCAATTAATGCCAGCAAAAAAACCCCATAACAATAATAATGGCCTTATCCCATTTAGATCTGAGGACGATTCTTAAAAATAAAATGCCTTCTTAACCCTGACAGTTTTCAAAAAATCTTATGTTCCTATATCAGTCGTTCTCAAACATTTTCATGTCAAGGACCCCCAACAATAAATGAAATTGGCCGTCGACCCCCAACTGACCTCATAATCGCACTATTCACCAACGCCATCCTTCTCTCTCTGACCCCCCCCCCCTCAGAAGCAAAGATTTGAGTTAAAAACGTTCGCTCTGAAAGAATATATATTATTCCAAATTTGCGCCACATGTTCACGATTTTTCAAAAAAATAGCAGACCTACAAGCTCGTAGCGCGGCACTCTGTGCCGCGCTATGAGCTTGTAGATCTGCTATTTTTCAATAGCTAAAGTATAGCATAATGCTACCAAAAGGGGTTCGCGGCCAGAATGGGTTATTCCTTCAGTGAAGAATGGAAACTGTGTGGACTTCCTTCCCTCGCTGTCAGAAAGAACCTCTCTCTCTCTCTCTCTCTCTCTCTCCTAATAATCTTCTCTCTCTCTCTCTCTCTCTCTTATTCTCCAAGTCTTCTCTTTGCCCTTTGACCTCTCCATCTGTCACGTGGCCACCATTATACCGGCCTGAGGCCACGTGTTTTAACCCTATCAATCACATGGAACCTCTCTATCCCTCCCTCCCTCCCTCCCTCCCTCCCTCCCTCCCTCCCTCCCTCTCCTCCCAGGCAGGCCATCGATGGTCTCTCTTCCATCAGTCGAGCCACCCACCACTGCGATGGTTAATTCCAATCCGTCACAGTCACACACACGCCTCTCACTTTGCAGCCACTTGCACTTCCATCTAGCGTTAATCCATTTTGGGCAGGAACCCTTTTTGGTGTTTTAAACATTATGTTATAATTTAGCTATTGAAAAAATAGCAGATCTACAAGCTCATAGCGCGCCACCGAGTGGCGCGCTACGAGCTTGTAGGTCTGCTATTTCTGAAAAATCGTGAAAATGTGCCTCAAATTTGGAATATATATTTTTCAGAACGAAGGTTTTTAACTCAAATGTTTGCTTCTGGAGGGTCCCTTGGAACAACATATTTTCAGATGGGGGGGGGGGGGGGGGGTCTCGGAGGCCAATTATACAGATCATTTTTGGGGTCCTTGACATGAAATATTGAGTGATATAGGCCTATAGAAACATAATAGTATTTCAGAAAATTGTCAGGATTCACAAGACATTTTTTTTCCAGGCCTAAATGGGTTAATCCAGTTAAAAAAAAGAAAATGGCAGCACTGGGAGGTAAAGTAGGAGAGAGAGAGAGAGAGAGAGAGAGAGAGAGAGAGAGAGAGAGAGAGAGAGAGAGAGAGAGACAGAGAGAGAGAGAGAGAGACAGAGCTGTCATAAAGGAGATACAGTCATAATTAATTAGACCGTACTGTGACAGCATGTCTTTTTCAAGCTGAAGACAGCCGGTTACACGGAGGAGAAAGACACCGTTAATATAACTATAGAGTTTCATAATGAATCTGTAAAGGTCCCTTATGTAAGCCTTATCTTATCTTATCTATACACTCTAAACTTTGACGATGGCGAGGGCCAATATATCTCCACACCCTTCAAAACCGCTCTCAAAGGGCACCTACGGACGGCTGCAATTCGAAACTGTCCCCTGTAAAAAAAACGGCCTAATGATGATGTCACTGGAAGACGGTTTCTAGACTGCCCACAACCGTCCTATGAGACACAGACTGAGTAGAAAAAAATCGTGACATTTTTTCATGATTATTAGTGAGGACCTATTATATGAAGATAGGTTGAAAAGTGGTGAAGTGGTCCTTTAAGTACTAGTCATTTAATACTATAGTCATGAAGTAATTAAAGTGGGTTAACAGCTGAAATCAATATATCAGTATTCTGATATTAGCATGCGGGCCGCATTAGGTGAAGGTGGGGGCCGCATGCAGTTGCCTCTGGAGTGAGTGTGTGGAAATATATTGGCCCTCGCCATCGTCAAAGTTGCACCACCACCCCTGTTGTAGAGCTTGTGGTTTGGCTATTTGTCACAATATATCTGGGGAACAGAGTCAAATGTAGGCCTTCGATGCCTACAAGTTCTTGTCGGGGTGGACTGGACAGTCCCCGGCAGTTCAAATAGAACGTGTGGCCTGAGAAGTGTGGGAACCCGTTGGTGTAGAGGGAATAAAGTATAGGGGCCTATAGTTAGTATTGTGACAAATGCACATAATGATATTGTATTTATGCACGTAATGATAGTGTATATTTATGGGCTTGATCTAGGTCTGGAGGGGGTTTGAGTGGTTGATTTCTGTTGTGTAAACTGTGTATGTATTGCTTGCCATTCTGTTTGCTCAACACCATTGCGTGGCTTCTATATAAAATACCACAGAGTTAACCCGACGATCCTGCTTATTTATTCCTTTAGCTAATGATTATCCTTTCAGTGGAAAAAGGCCGATTGTTACAGTATAATATAGGCTGGGGCACTCAGGCCAACCAAGTACTGTATAATATAAATTGTGCGTGAAAAGTGAGAACTAAGTATAATAGAAAATGATCAGCTTGACTTCTACTGTATGTGTTATTGGCTTGACACGACTCAGCCTGACTTCATAGATTGTGACAGAGACCCACGAGGGGTCGAAACACAACAGTGTGCAGACTATTTCTTCTTCTCCATGCAGTACGGTATCTTTGTGTTCAGCGTTTCTTGTTGCGACGATAATTGGAACCTTGGGGAGGGTGTGGGGGGGGGCGATGGGGGATTTGTAATGAAAATGAAAAATGCTTAACCCATTTTGGGCGGGAACCCCTTTTGGTGTTAGCATTACGTTATGTTTTAGCTATTGAAAAATAGATTTTTTTTTTTTTTAATCATGAACATGTGGTGCAAAGCTTTGAATCTTTCAGAGCGTTTTTAACTCAAATCTTTGCTTCTATGGGAGGAGGTCCCTGAAACAACACATTTTCAGACGGGGGTCAGCGGGCCAATTTCATATATTTTTGGGGGTCCTTGACATGAAATATTGGGAACCACTGATATATAGAAACATGAGGTTTTTTCAGAAGAAAAATACATTTAAAAAAAATGACGTCAGGCCTAAAATGGGTTAATAAAAACTTGGTCACAAAAGATAAATATTTTTGTTCAGCACCTGAAAGGTGTTTTTTTTTAGAGATGTGCGTACTGTACTTTCCTTTGGATTCCGTATAATAACCCATTCTGACCTGAGATCAGATTCATACGAGGTTTCCACTGGACACACACTGGTCTGATTAACCCATTCTGACCCGAGATCAGATTAAAAAAATGTCAGTCGTTCTTCGATTTTTTCAAAAATAGCAGACCTACAAGCTCGTAGCGCGCCACTCGGTGGCGCGCTATGAGCTTGTAGATCTGCTGTTTTTCAATAGCTAAAGCATAACATGATGCTAACACCAAAATGGGTGCCCGGTCAGAATGGGTTAACCCATTTAGGCCTGAAAAAATGTCTTCTGAAAAGACAGTTTTCTGAAATAACCTATGTTTCTAGGCCTATATATATCACTCAATATTTCATGTCAAGGACCCCAAAAATGACCTGTAATTTGCCTCCGAGACCCCCCCCCCCCATCTGAAAATATGTAGTTCCAGGGACCTCCCCAGAAGCAAAGATTTGAGTTAAAAACATTCGTTCTGAAAAATAATATTCCAAATTTGAGGCACATTTTCACGATTTTTCAAAAAATAGCAGACCTACAAGCTCGTAGCGCGCCACTCGGTGGCGCGCTATGAGCTTGTAGGTCTGCTATTTTTCAATAGCTAAATTATAACAATGTTTAAAACACCAAAAGGGGTTCCCGCCCAGAATGGGTTAAACTCCCTACGAACAGAAACAGGAGTGAGGATCAGCCTTTTGTCTGAAGGCTGAAAGTCTCTTTTAACAAGAGAAACCTGAGGTAAAGATAAGGAAACATCCAGACAGGATGAGGAGGAGGAGGTTTCATGGTGTTGCACGGCTGTGTGACATCCTATCCTCTCCCCCTCCGGGACAATAACTCATTTAGACCGGAGCTCCATTCTACAAAATGTCTTCTAAATCCTGAAAAACCTCATGTTTCTATGTGTCAGTCGTTCTCAAAACCTTTTCATGTCAAGGACCCCCAAAATGATATGTAATTGGCCGCCGACCCCCCATCTGAAAATATGTTGTTACAGGGACCCCTCCCAGAAGCAAAGATTCAAGCTAAAAACCTTCACTCTGACAGAATATATATTCAAAGATTTGCGATTCATTCAAACATTTTCACAATTTCTTCAAAAATAGCAGACCTACAAGCTCATAGCTCATAGCGCGGCACTCGGTGCCGCGCTATGAGCTTGTAGATCTGCTATTTTTTCAATAGCTAAAGCATAACATAATGCTTTAAAACACCAAACAGGCGTTCCTGCCCAGAAGGGGATAAAGTCACATAAAGAGTGTTGTAGAAGCTACAGTATATTATCCAGAGAGAGGATTTCCCAGCAGAAGGTTTAATCTCATTCACATTAAACCTCTGACAACTGTGGAGACGAACACGGCTTCAGAGTGGAATCAGAACTCTCTCTGTTTGGTCTGAGGCTTCATCACACTCTCACACACGTACACTTGTGTTACCATACACCTCTACACATCAACTTAGACATTGCTCACAGGTTTACTTCAACACACCCACATCAGTTGGCAAGAAATAATTTATGTTCAAAGCTCCTTGTTGTGACTGGAACAATCTACCATGTCCATATTCGTTCAATAACATCTTTTCATTTGTTTAAAACTGTGCTGTCCTCTCATCTGGAGACTACCTGTTCATGTTTCCACTAATCATCACTGTAGCAGGTCCATGATGCAATGATGATCCATGTGTTATGTCCACGTTATGCGAAATGTTGTTTTGTTGCATTTTTTGTTTTGTTGTTTTTAGTTTTTTTGTTGTGGTTTGTTTGTTTATCTAGGAATTGTATTGTTTTGTCTTGTTTTGTTTTGTCTGGTTGAATTGTTTGTAAAAAAGTGTCTTTATGTATGAAGTGTATTTTGTCAATTGCGGAGCCTCTTGAAAACGAGATGGTTCATCTCAAGGGATTGTTCCTAATAAAGAACTTCAGACACGCTGTATATTCATCTGTCTGACACCGCTAACATCCTCTCTACACACGTGGTATTCCATTCCATTCCATTGATACTAAATGGTGGACTGCATCTTTCCATTGACAATAGATGGTAGACTTCATCTTTGCATCTTCATGTCGCTGGGCTTCCATTGATACTAAATGGTAGACTGCATCTTTCCATTGACAATAGATGGTAGACTGCATCTTTGCATCTTCATGTCGCTGTGCTTCCATTGATACTAAATGGTAGACTGCATCTCTACATGATATCAACACCTGGGATCCACAGGGAAGCGACACTGACTCGTTTTCTTAGTTGGATGAGGTGTTGTTTTTTACCCTTTTTGTGGTCATGGTTTCCAGTTCCCACCTGATGTCGTGTGTGAGTTCTGATTGGTCCAGAGCGTACTGAAACACTGCCAGCTTACATAACGTCTTAAGACGAGGACTCAAGTCTAAGATGAACAGCTCATCAGAGATAGTGTTATCTCCTTTTCTTCCTCCAAAGAGGATGATACGATCTCCCACAATGCAACAGCACATATCACGCATTGGACCTGGTCCTTTCCCCTTGGGCTCAACCTTCTTCCAGGAGAAGGTCTTTGGACTGAATTTCCACACATCATTGAAGTTCTGGTTACCGTTGCAGCCTCCAAATATGTACAGCTCTCCATTGTAGATAAATGCTGAATGAACGCAGCGTCCTTCTGGTAGAAGTTGTGCAGAAGGTGTGTCCAGCCAGACGTTGGTCTCTGTGTCAAACACTCTGATGGTGTTGTAGAACTCCAACCCCCAAATACAACCCCCAAATACAAACATCTTGGTACCAATGATGGTGGCAGTGTGAGTTGATGAATCAGGAGGTGGAGTTCCTCTGGTGTTAATTAAAGACCAGACCATTGTGCTGGTGTCCAACTTGTACATGTCATTAGTGTATTCAGTCAGCTTGATGTATCCTCCATGGATAAACATGACCTTCTCCAACACACAGGCTGAGTGGTAGCACCTCTCCTCTGGAACAGTCCCAGAAACCCTGGGTTGGAACCATCTGTGGGCGTCGACATCAAATGCATAAAGCACATTCCAGTAAGGCCTCCCTCCCCAGATGTAGACTGTATCTTCAACCAACACAGCTGTGTGTCCGTAGCGCTTGGATGGAACCTCAAGGTCACCGTCTCCTCTTCCTGGTTCCACTGGAGGTAACTTCTTCCAGCATAAAGTCACTGTGTTGAAGACATGGACATCCATCTGTTCCATGTTGTTGAAGGTCCCTCCATCACAGCAGCCTCCAAAGGAATACAGTTTGTTCCTCACTGACACAGCAGCATGATGGGCTCGCTTTGGTCCTCCTGCTTTGGAAACGGTCCAAGACAACATCACCCTGTCTGTCTGTCTGCATGTCTCTCTCGACGTCTACAGTCATTTTCAACACGGTGCATCATCTTATATCTTCTGGTGTGACATCACACGCGACACAAACTGTTGCCATGCACGCCTTAACGACGTCAATTTGTGCAGCTGTTCTTCATCTGCACCCTTTGAACTCTGGCGCTATTTATGACTTCAAACGGCTGCCTTTCAGCATAGCATCCGTCCAAATGAAAGAAAAAAAAACAGAAACCCCACAGCCGCTTCAAGCTTAAGCGTATAGGGGGCGGCGGTGGCTCAGGGGTAGAGTGCCTGGATGGGAACCGCAAGGTTGCCAGTTCGAACCCGGGCTCCCCCAGAGTTACTGTCGAAGTGTCCTTGAGCAGGACACTGAACCCCTAATTGCTCCCGATGTGCTAGTTGGTGCCTTGCATGGTTTCCGCTGCCATCGGTGTATGAATGGGTGAATGTAATGCACAATCTATGTAAAGCGCCTTGGATAAAGGCGCTATATAAATGCACCATTTACCATTTACGTATACCTCTGAACCCTGCCATTTTGTTTCACCACTGTCGTAGGTGACTACGTGATCCTGGAAGACTTGGCCGGCTGTAGCCTGTGGACCCTGGCCCGGTGTCCTGGCCTGCAGTCCCTCACACTCAGACGATGTGGCCTCAAAGCCCTGGAAGGCTTGGCCCAGTGTCCAGAGCTCTGCTACATCCACGTACAGGTGGATGCTATAATGTGTTTTACGTATTGAGAGGAGGCGACTAAAATGTG
>NC_137865.1:48045885-48055885 GCF_963924005.1 Protomyctophum bolini
CACTGCACCGGAAAATTGAGTCCAGCAAAGCGTTGCCAAAAGGTATAGAAGGAGAGGATGGGGCAGCCGGAGACATGCAATCCTAATGAAAATCTAACCCCACAGAAGAGTGTGTGTGTGTGTGTGTGTGTGTGTGTGTGTGTGTGTGTGTGTGTGTGTGTGTGACTGTGTGTGAGTGTGTGTGTGTGATTGGATGTGTGCCCTAACCTAACCGGCCTGCTTGTATGTGTGCGGTGAGAGTTTTCGGCATTTACACGCTCTCGCTGACTCTCTCTCTCTCTGTGTGTGTGTGGGTGTGTGTGTGTGTGTGTGTGTGTGTGTGTGTGTGTGTGTGTGTGTGTGTGTGACTGTGCGTGCGTGTGCGTGTGTGTGTGTGCGTGCGTGTGGAACGGCGACCGCTCTGCATTGCTGCCTTCAGCTCCTCTCTGGCTCCTCGCTGACGGCTGAGGTGAAGCTCAGGTGTGACCGTGTGGAAGGTTAAACGTGTAATGATGGTGCCAGTGTGTGTGTGTGTGATTGGATGTGTGCCCTAAACCTAACCGGCCTATACTTGTATGTGTGCGGTGAGAGTTTTCGGCATTTACACGCTCTCTCAGACACACACACATGCGTGTGCGTGCATGTGTGTGTGTCTGTCTGTCAAGTGTTTCCGTAAACCGGCATGCGGCCATTGACCTATAAATGTTTGTGCCAAACTACCGGTCTGCTGCTATTTTATAACTCAAATCTTTGCTTCTGAGGAGGGGTTCCTGCATGGAACAACATATTTTCAGATAGGCGTCAGTGGCCAAATACGTATCAATTTCGGGGTCCTTGACATGAAATATTGAGCAACACTGATATAGAAACATAGGTATGGCCTCCCCCTGGCCAGCCGGGGCGCCTGATGGAGGGGAAAGGAACTGGTTGGAATAACGTGTTCCTTCCACGCGCTATACGTCCAACCAGGGAAACTCCCCCCTGTCAGGTGTAAAGGAGCAACTTGGACACTCAGGCATGAAGGAAGCATGAGTTCAAGTCCGTTGCTCTCCCCCTTGTCCCCCATATATGGCGACTAGGTTGGTGGAGGGTGTTTAGAGCCCAGGATCAAATCGTGGGATAAAAAAAGAAACATAGGTATTTCAGAAAACTGAGCGTGCGTGTGTGTGTGTGGTTCAAAGGGCATCTTAGAAAGATGGCGTTCCTTTTGTCCATTTCATTTTTCTATGAGTTAAGTTAAGCTCACTACTGCGTTTTGTGGATTAGGTCCCTGTGCGTTTTCTTTCGGAAAATCTGCGGGAAAACTACAGCACACCCGGGAATTCACACCCCGATATTCGGGTCCGAAAACCGCAGCAGTCTGTAAACACTTCTCTCCTCTCTCCTTTTTTCCCCTGCTACACCAAATCTCTTCACCAACGTAGCAGATACTACACAAGCTCACAACCAGTGCCGGTTCTAGGCCTTTTGAGGCCCTAGGCAACATATTATACAGAGCCCAAAATGTTTATAAACAAATCACAAATGTTTATAAACAAATCACAAATGTTTATAAACAAATACCAAAATGTTTATAAACAAATCCCAAATCCCTTGGTCCTACCCCCCCGACCATGAGACTTACTACAGGTAAACTGGTAGTGGTCCTACCCCCCCCATGAGACTTACAAATCCCAAATGTTTATAAACAAATCCCAAATGTTTATAAACAAATCCCAAATGTTTGTAAACAAATCCCAAATGTTTGTAAACAAATCCCAAATGTTTATAAACAAATCACAAATGTTTATAAACAAATACCAAATGTTTATAAACAAATACCAAATCCCTTGGTCCTACCCCCCCGACCATGAGACTGGTAGTGGTCCTACCCCCCCCATGAGACTTACAAATCACAAATGTTTATAAACAAATCCCAAATGTTTGTAAACAACTCCCAAAATGTTTATAAATAAATCACAAATGTTTATAAACAAATCACAAATGTTTAAAAACAAATACCAAAATGTTTATAAACTAATCCCAAATCCCTTGGTCCTACCCCCCCGACCAAAGTCACAACCTGCCTGTCACGTTACGACTCGAGCTGCAAACTAAGTACTTTCATAATCTATGACAATCTGAAAAAATGTCTAAGGCTACAGTATGTGTGTGGCACAAAGTGCTGACTCTGGACAACGTGGTTTAACCCATTTTGGCCGGGATCCCCTTTTGGTGTTATAGCATTATGTAATGCTTTAGCTATTGAAAAATAGCAGATCTACAAGCTCGTAGCGCGCCACCGAGTGGCGCGCTACGAGCTTGTAGGTCTGCTATTTTTTGAAAAATCGAAGAACGACCGACATAGAAACAGCTTTTTCAGAAAACTGTCATTTTCAAAACAGACATTTTTAGAATCTGATCTCAGGTCAAAATGGGTTAAAAAAAACATCCAGAAACATCCAGGAATGCGCCGTGTTGCAGCTTTTCGGACATACAGACACAGACAGACAGACAGACAGACAGACAGACAGACAGACAGACAGACAGACAGACAGACAGACAGACAGACGGACGGACAGACGCATAGCTCCGTAATGGAACGGAGGCACAGCTCAAAGACCCTTTTCCAATGGGTCTTTCTAATGGGTTTTTCTATGATGTGAAAAGAAACCTCCGCATGTGTACGTACTGTACTGTGAAACGCATCGACGCTGCACACCACTTTACACTTACAGTAGCTGTCCAAAAGATGTCCCGGTGTTGTTATGTCAAGTCTTTATTTGATGATTGCTAAAGACGAAATAAAGAAGAAAAAAACTATCTGAGCAAGCAACTACTGTATAGTTGCCAGGCCTGACGAGTCAGCATTTCTTGAGGAGAAATCCTCGACAGTAAATCAATAATCTGCAGTTGCTCAGAAAAGTATGAGAAATTGTTGACACGACGCACACAGAGCCAAAAGGCAGCACATATATAATATATACTGTATGTGCTGCCTCTGGCAACTGTGTGCGTGTGGGCATACTGTTACTGTATATTATGGACACATGTGAACAGATTTGACTGAGAGCCTGCCATCGCGCAAACTCCAGCTTTTCACCAGCTTTTTTTTGTCCAAAAGTTAATATCACAGGCATACTCTTCAGATACTAGAGCATGTCTGAAATAAGTGTCGGAGCTGAAATCGACATGTAAATATGAAATACATGCTTAAACATGTAGCTATAGGTGTAATGTTAGAGACCTGCAGAAGACATGTAAATATGAAAAAAATGCTTAAACATGTAGCTATAGGTGTAATGTTAGAGACCACAGAAGACATGTAAATATGAAATACGCATGCTTAAACATGTAGCTAGGTATAAGGTTAGAGTCAACAGAAGACAAGTAAATATGAAATAAATGCTTAAACATGCAGCTATGGGTGTAATGTTAGACACCACAGAAGACATGTAAATATGAAATACATGCTTAAACATGTAGCTAGGTGTAATGTTAGAGTCCACAGAAGACATGTAAATATGAAATACATGCTTAAACATGTAGCTAGGTGTAATGTTAGAGTCCACAGAAGACATGTGAATATGAAATACATGCTTAAACATGTAGCTATAGGTGTAATGTTAGACACCACAGAAGTGAACCTTTCAGGCCTGTTTTCTCAACTCGCCGTTTCTCTGCAAGACATTATACTCTATAAGCCATATCTCCAAAACTGCGGGGGGACAAACTGAACAAGCAACATGTCAATTTGAAGCCATGATTCCCTGCTTTCATGTGACATGAAAAAACGAAAATTCACTGAAAGATACTGAAAGATACACAGAGATCTCCGTATACAGTACGGTTGTAAGGGCTGCTTACTCTGGATGTGAGTCATCTAAATCTGCATATACAGTAGTGGCTCGAACCCCCTATAGTATTCTAAATATGAAAAATATGCATAGTAACTGAGTAAGTTTTTAAACAATTGTAGTGGGGTATTTCTTTTTTGCAGCATCAGAGATGAAGTGGAGTAGAAGTATTTCATTGGAAATGGAAATATATTCAAGTGAAGTAAAAAAAACTTTTAGTGTTTGAAGCATTATGTTGTATACTTTAGCAGATGTACTTTAGCAGATGTACTTCAGCAGATGTACTTTAGCAGATTATCTCACACATTATTCTATAGTGCACAAACAGAACACAAACACAGGTATATGAATTCAGAACACTGTGTTCATTTTGCACTAGCATAATTGATGATATGTGCCTTAATTGACTTGAGTTTTGGTAAAGTAAAGCCTGGGCCAAAAGGCAGGCCTGCATAATGAGCACCCAGCATCTGAACAAACGGATGTTGTGTACTGAAGACGAAGATTAAGCAAGCAAATGTGTTTGTTTTCTAAGATGAAGCTGCCTACAGTAAATGGTTGTTAACCCATTCTGAACGGGAACCCATTTTGGTGTTAGCATCATGTTATGCTTTAGCTATTGAAAAATAGCAGATCTACAAGCTCATAGCGTGCCACCGAGTGGCGCGCTACGAGCTTGTAGGTCTGCTATTTTTTGAAAAATCGAAGAACGACTGACATTTTTAGAATCTGATCTCAGGTCAGAATGGGTTAATCAGACCAGTGTGTGTCCAGTGGAAACCTCGTATATGAATCTGATCTCAGGTCAGAATGAGTTAACAGCGTGAGTTGCTTGGTGGGAACAATGTGATGACAGTATTAGCAGGAACACATGGAGGGAAGAACAACAATAAGACACTTTAGCCATTCACGATAATTTAGCCAGTTAGCAGATGCTCTTATCGTAAAGAATGAACACTCTTATCGTAAGCATGAACACCAGGCAATAACAACCAAGGTAAATACTAGTCACCTACGTAGAGTGAGAGACCAATTACGTTATGTCCATGTTATGTTAATGTTGTTTTGTTGCAGTTTTTGTTTTGTCTGGTTGAATTGTTTGTAAAAAAAAGTGTCTTTATGTATTTTTTGAATTGTGGACTCCCTTGAAAACGAGATGGTTCATCTCAAGGGATTGTTCCTAATAAAGAACTTCAGACAATGCAGTGGCACAAAGAAACCACACTAAGATACCAATAAACTACATGCTGTCTACTGTAAATGCAATTTTAACAAGGGAAAAAAAAGGAACGAAACATAACTGTAAAACCACAAGAATAACTTGGTTCCAACAGTTTTAGCCACGTGAACCCTATAGCCGAGCGTCCTATTCGGAAAATTGATTGATTGATTGAAATATGTATTAACAGTTTGCAGAATTACAGTACATTTCAAACACAAACTCAATACAAAGACTGTTAACTGAGTGGACGACTCAATAAAGCATTACACCACCATTTGGTGAAAACAAGCAAATATGGCAAATATTTGGTGCAACTAGCAAGATCTACAAGCTCACACAGCGCATCACTTTTGTGACAACATTGTAGATCAGCTATTTTCAGTGAAGCGGACCAGATTGGTGAGCACATTAGAATGGAGGCCATCCACCGCCCACTCTGACTGGTAAGATAAATTATAAATGATACATGATAAGATAAATTTGAATGAATCAACCTGCTGCTTGTGTCATGGTGCGCAGTGCGCAACTGCCTCGCTCATCAAACGGCACTTTTCTTTTTTTGCTATATGTAAAGCTAAAAAGATTGACTCAGGTCATCATTTTTATTGCAGAATGTGTGTATTACCCCTTTTGGTGTTTTCAAGCATTATGTTACACTTTAGCTATTGAAAAATAGCACATCTACAAGCTCATAGAGTTGTAGGTCTGCTATTTTCGAGAAAATGTGGCCCAAATCATTGAATATATATTCTTTCAGAGTGAACGGTTTTTAACTCAAATCTTTGCTTCTGGGTGGTCCCTGGAACTACATATTTTCAGATGGGGGGGGTCGGTGGCCAATTACAGATAATTCTGAGGGTGGTCCTTGACATGAAATATTGAGCACCACTGATATACTGTAGAAACATGAGTATTTCAGCAAAATGTCAGGATTTAGAAGAAGATTTTTTTTATTTTTTTACATCAGGCCTATATATGTAAATGCATTAAATGATAATTTATATATAGCTCAGTGTCTTGCTCAAGGACACTCCAGCAGGCAGCCATCAGGGGGAGATGGGGATCAAACCGGGGACCCTCTCCAGCTGCCAGAACAACCCACTCCTCTACCTCCCGAGCAGCGCCACAGAACCCACCATCTGTCAGCTGAAGATAAACCAATAAAAGAAGAAATGGAGGACAATCAGGTGTTGAAGTGGCAGCAGCCGGTTCCCCTTTCTGTCAGAGTCTCTGCCTCCACTCATCCATCCAAAAACACCCACGTGGAAATCACTAATTCAATCACCAATCATCTCCCTCCGTAAATCTGCCACCAGGGCCCGTTTGTACACTTGTAATACTCTGTGTTACCTTAACACATTTTGGGCGCCGGGAACCCCTTTTGGTGTTTTAAAGCATTATGTTATGCTTTAAGCTATTGAAAAATAGCAGATCTACAAGCTCGTAGCGCGCCACCGAGTGGCGCGCTACGAGCTTGTAGGTCTGCTATTTTTTAAAAGTCGTGAAAATGTGGCGCAAATACGGTATTTGAATATATATTTCAGAGCGAACATTTTTAACTAAAATATTGGCTTCTGGGGGGGGGTCCCTGGAACTACATATTTTGAGATGGGGGTCCGTGGCCCAATAGAGATAATTCTGGGGGTCCTTGACATGAAAAAGGTTGAGCACCACTGACATAGAAACATGGGTTTTTCTGAAAAATGTTAGGATTTCGAAGCCTTTTTTAAATCGACTTCAGTCCAAAATGGGTTAACCATATATAAGGATTTCACTGTGCAGTGCATGACGGGTGTGCACGCACACACGCATGCACGCACGCATGCACGCACACACGCGTGCACACAGATATGCAAACGCTCACACTGATCAAACAAAAATCTGTCAAGATAGTTTTTTTGTCCCATCAGCCATTTCAGTGGAATATACAGTATGGCACCTTGTCGCCATCTAGGCAGCAGAGGGGGTACTGCAGGCAGCGCATCAGCACACAGGGATTGACTCCCTGTCACAAACATGACATTTTGCCTGACATTTTGTTTTGCACTGTCACAATACGACATGTGACATTTTGCTCCGTTGACCTCAGGGCAACTCAAACCGAGAGACAAAATGAGTCTGAGGTGTAAACAGTCCAAACGAGAGAAGAGAAAGCTAAGAGAAAGCAGTAGGAGAAGAAAAGGAGAAAAAGGGAAGAGAGGTGATGATGATGAGGTGTGACAATGAGAGAGTAGAGAAAGAAGAAAATGGCTGCACACTATGCTGGAAACGTATAAAAAAGAAGCCAACGTTTCGACCTGTGAGGTCTTCTTCTTCCAGGGAATAACGATGAAAGAGTGACTCGTGCACAGCAGCAGTAGTGTAGCCTGGCATTCCGCATACTCTCTGCCAATGGGACCGACCCCAGACTCATACTCTCTGCCAATGGGACCGACCCCAGACTCATACTCCCTGCCAATGGGACCGACCCCAGACTCATACATACTCTCTGCCAATGGGACCGACCCCAGACTCATACTCCCTGCCAATGGGACCAACCCAGACTCATACTCTCTGCCAATGGGACCGACCCCAGACTCATATACTCTCTGCCAATGGGACCGACCCCAGACTCATACTCTCTGCCAATGGGACCGACCCCAGACTCATACTCTCTGCCAATGGGACCGACCCCAGACTCATATGTGGTGTAGCGGACACCAGCTGGCCAATAAGGTTGAAGACTGACCGATGATGACATAATATTATGCATCATAAATCAAGACAATAATCAATAAAACACAACATATAAGCGCAAGCTGTTCACTTCTTAAACCATATTTACATAACCAATAAAATCCATACGGTGCAGATATCAAACGCAATATGAAAACAATAAAACCTCAAAGAATGTAACACAGGACCATCGGACCATAACCAATGAAAAGACTTTCCAGCTGGGTGCTAATTGTTGAGTCAGTGTGTCCATCGGTTTGTTCCAAATGAAATGTACATTATGATTAGAATTATATTACACCTATAATGCTTGGTAGATCTGCCTTTTTACAACTATGACAAGGTCACTTCTCCTTTATTATAATTATATTACACCTAATGCTTTGTAGATCTGCATTTTTACAACTATGGCAATGTCACTCACTTCTCCTTCATGTTTGTACGTCCCATGTTATGCTTTAGCTATTGAAAAATAGCAGATCTACAAGCTCATAGTGCGCCACCGAGTGGCGCGCTACGAGCTTGTAGGTCTGCTATTTTTGAAAAATCGAAGAACGACTGACATAGAAACACAGCGTTTTCCAGAAAACTGTCAGGATGTAGAAGACATGTTTAGTATCTGATCTCAAGTCAAAATGGCTTAAAGTCAACAAATGTTTGTCCTTAATGTGTCTCTGATGCTCAACCATGGAGGACCGGTTTAAACCAGTCCCCTCCTCCTCCACAGCTGAGTTACCTGGGTTCCAATCACCAATTATCCTTAACTAGACCCATGTCAGATTAAAGGGCCAGCATGTCAATACTTCCTGAACGTCACAGTTAAAAGGTAGACTGCGGGTCTGTTACGTTACGGGGAGAATCTTCAGTGAATCCCCACTATGAGGGTCCGTTATGTTACGGGGAGAATCTTCAGTGAATCTCCACAACGCTATGAGGCTATAGAGAAGCCATGGCTACAGCAGTAAGGGTGCGACCAACTGTCAGTGTCAATCAAACTAATATTGATTTGATCACTGAGCGATATAAGATCAAACCACCTGTCCTGTTTTGATTGAAGTCAGAACACCAGAATTCACAGACGAACCAAAATGTAAAGAAGTGAGCGATTCTTTACCCACAGAGAAAACTGTGAAAATAAACTATAGTTATTAGAACCAACTAAGCACTGAACTGGTTGGAATAACGTGTTCCTTCCACGCGCTACGTCCAACCAGGGAAACTCCCCCCTGTCAGGTTGTAAAGGAGCAACTTGGACACTCAGGCATGAAGGAAGCATGAGTTCAAGTCCGTTGCTCTCCCCTTGTCCCCCATATATGGGGACTAGGTTGGTCTCCCCTTGTCCCCCATATATGGGGACTAGGTTGGTCTCCCCTTGTCCCCCATATATGGGGACTAGGTTGGTCTCCCCTTGTCCCCCCATATATGGGGACTAGGTTGGTCTCCCCTTGTCCCCCATATATGGGGACTAGGTTGGTCTCCCCTTGTCCCCCCATATATGGGGACTAGGTTGGTCTCCCCTTGTCCCCCATATATGGGGACTAGGTTGGTCTCCCCTTGTCCCCCATATATGGGGACTAGGTTGGTCTCCCCTTGTCCCCCATATATGGGGACTAGGTTGGTCTCCCCTTGTCCCCCATATATGGGGACTAGGTTGCTCTCCCCTTGTCCCCCATATATGGGGACTAGGTTGGCGGAGGGTGTGTAGAGCCCAGGATCACATTAGATGATTGACACAGGAGTGAAAAATGGGTTACAAATTATACGGGAAAAAAAGAAGAAAAAAAAGAACCAACTAACCAACGTAAAAGCTGTACCACTCCTTGAATAATAAATACATGAATAAGTAATGTACAGTTTTCCCCTTAATCCCGTCTAATCGAGCGTTCAGTGCTGTTCTGATCTCTGAGGACGATGACAGAGAAAAGAGAGAGAGAGAGTCGACACGGAATCAACAATCGATACGTTGGACAATTGTACAGAGACAGCAGATCGGGGAGAGAGGAACGAGAAAGTTATTTAAAGTGCACAGGTCAGCAGGAGCACTTATCTCTGCGTGGGTGCGTGCAGTGCATGCGTGCATGCGTGCGTGCGTGCGTGCGTGCGTGCGTGCGTGCAGTGCGTGCGTGCGTGCGTGCGTGCGTGCGTGCGTGCGTGGGTGTGTGGGTGCGTGTCTACACACTGCTCATCTCAAGCAGAACTCATCATAAATCAGTGCGATGCAGATCTCTCCTCTGCCGACCTTATATCT
>NC_137865.1:48058385-48195885 GCF_963924005.1 Protomyctophum bolini
CTCACTCAGCTGAGTGATCTTCGGGTACGACAGGGAATCCGGTATGACTTCCCTTGGCTGCAGCATGGCCTCCAGAGGTCCTCGTAGAGGTCGGCTCAAATTCAGCTCGGCTGGGGTTACTCCAGTTGACTCATTGATGGCAGAATTGAGGGCAAATCTGAATTCAGGTAAGTGATTGTCCCAGTTTTTGTGGTTGGTGCCTACAAAAGATGCTATCATGGTTTTTTAGATTCCGATTTATTCTTTCTGTCATATTTGTCTGTGGATGGTATGCGGTGGTCATTTTGTGCTTCAAATTCCAGGTTTTGCAGGTTTCGTCGAAGAGGTGGGAGACAAACTGTGGGCCTCGGTCTGAAAGAATATAGTTGGGTACCCCCCAACGTGTCAGGATGTCCTGGGTGAGTACTTTTGATACCACCTCTGCTGTAGCTTTCTTCAAGGCAAAGAGTTCAACCCAGCGCGAGTAGTAGTCGACAAACACCAACAGGTACAGGTTCAACTTGGCACTTCTCGGAAAAGGTCCCATCAGGTCTACTCCAACCATTTCCCACGGATGGTGAACGATGGTCTGTTGAAGCTTTCCTGCCACCTTCCTACTTTCCGGCTTGTAGGCTTGACACACTTGACAACATTTGACATAATTGGTAACCTCCAGACTCATCCTTGGCCAGTACACCAATGATTGCAGTCGTCTGTAGGTTTTGTATCTTCCCAGATGGCCAGCTAGGGGATCATCATGAAACCTCTGAATGAGTTGCTGTACAACTATACACAATCCTCACACAATGGCCAGTACGTAGAGTCGTAGACTTTCTCCTATTCTACTAATACTTGCGGGGACATTTTGTCTTCACAAGTATAGTAATATACTCGCACATGCACACACACACACACACACACACACACACACACGTGACACACACGCGATGTGGCTGTCTCTCAGAGACAGCCTGGTGGTTAACCCATTCTGACCTGAGATCAGATTCTAGTAAAAATGTCTTCTACATCCCGACAGTTTTCTGAAAAAGCTATGTTTCCATGTCAGTCGTTCTTCGATTTTTCAAAAAAATAGCAGACCTACAAGCTTGTAGCGCGCCACTCGGTGGCGCGCTATGAGCTTGTAGATCTGCTATTTTTCAATAGCTAAAGCATAACATAATGCTAACACCAAAAAGGGGTCCCCGCCTAAAATAGGTTAAGCACCACTCACTGTCCTTGCTGTCCCATTAGTATTCCAGACGTACAGTAGAATGCAAGGTAAGCATCCGTACAGTAGAGCCATACTGTACTGCTAACAGCACGTCTCCTGCATGGCTGTCAGATCATCACATCTGCACTGCAGCTTTAACTCACCTAATTCATATTATAATATTTCAGCTCATATACCCAGAAGCTAATTTGATAATAATAATACGTTTCACTGAAGCAGCCAACTGAGTTTTCTCCTTAAAAAAATGACACACACACACACACACACACACACACACACACAGTGGGGGGGGGGGGGGATTGCGGGGGGTCCCCTTCACCTTTGAGAAGAAGAATAACTTACTTCCGCAAACACAAACAACTCATCTACAAAAGGTTTCACATCGCGTTGCACTCTCGTGTGTTGTGAGCTTATGCAGGTCTGCTATTCTTGTGGGGAAACTAAAAACATCCAGGCCTTTCAGTATAGCTACAAATGGGCTTCTTTCTTGTATCTTATATATTTAGCCTATAAATCAATATACCTCTCCCACAACTATATACCCGTCTGCCAGAAAGACCGTGCTATAGAGACGTGGATAGGGAGAGAGTATACTCGCGTATAACTATATATATACACATTATATAAAGTCTATTTATTTACCTCCACCATAACAGCTTGTTGTGTTCACACCTGAGCAGAGCGGACTAGCCTGTGGGCTCCACCGATGCTTTCTATGGCATCGGCAGAATCCCGACGGGAGAATCTAGACGCAGCTGCGCGACATGAGACTAATTAATTAGAGCGAGAGAGAGAGAGAGAGAGAGAGAGAGAGAGAGAGAGAGAGAGAGAGAGAGAGAGAGAGAGAGAGAGAGAGAGAGAAAGAGAGGAGTGTGTGTCTGTGTATGAGTGTGTGCGTTAATTTAACAAAGGTGCAGACGATCAGAAATCAGCAGAGAGTGATCGACGTTAGCGCTACTCTATGCCGAAATGAAGTGGACTCGGACCCAGACTTATTCTTTTTTTTTTCCTCCCTGGAAATAAAAACGTCTGGGTTTCCGAGGCTATACTCACTGATAGGCTAAAACAGGAGTTTCACCAAACATAATAATATGGTCCAAACATAAGACCAGTTTTTTGTGGGTCTTAGGAAAGAGAACATCTCTCAAGCTCACAAGAGCATACAGTACTCGCGTATTATCACTATGACAATACATACATTATGAAGTCTATGTATTTACCTAACACCATAACAGCTTGTTGTATTCACACCTGTGCAGAGAGAACCACCCACTGATTAGCCTGGGGGTCCACCCATGGTTTCTAACAGTTTGACACACATGGTGACGATGCAGAGGTGTCATCGAGAACAAGGCAACCTTATGGGGTGCCAGCGTTGGCACAGAGGGTGATCATCACTGGCATAAGTGTGAGAGAGAAAGGTGTTTTTTTTTCCTTTTAAAACTTGTATTCAAAAAAGTTTAGTCAGTTAAATGAAGTCCCCTCACATCTATACAAATTGCACATAATTCTACATTCATTCAAACGGATAACTCTGACTATGGGGAGCTGGGAGGTTGTCTTGTTGGAGATAGCTGCAGGCTTAAATCTAATGATCATTATTACATCTTGATGTGTAAGAAAAACAACAAGAATAAGAAGAATAAATGTGGCATCATAATTAAAGCCAGTGTTGATACTGACTATCTGACACTGACTAAGACAATTAAAACATGGCACTTCATGTCAAAAAGGTTACCGAATCCTCCTGATCTAGAATGAAAACACAGCGTGCAATAATATAATATAATAATCATAATAATAATAATAATATAAGCACCAGTCCTGTCATTCAATGTTGCTACAGTACACCTGTTGTACACATTTGGTATTCAAATGTTTGGAGTTTTAAATTGCATTTTTGTTTTAAAGTGCAGTGGTGCGTGAATGTGTGTGTGAATGAATGAATGAATGAATGTTTTGTGTGTGCATGCGTGCGTGCGTGCGTGCGTGCGTGTGTACACGTTGGAGAGCCTGGAGCTGACCGACGTCACAGACTGGCCACATGAAGTCTGATCTCCACATGGGAGCCCTGTCATTATTTAAACCCTGTCTTTTGCTAAAATGGGAAATCATTGGTGTTCCTTTCCCATTACTATAGTAGACCAATGTGACTTTATGGTTCTGTTCTCTCTTGATGAATCCTACATTATATAGTCATAGAATAGATGAACGGGTAGAGATTAGAACGGTGAGGCAATTAGCTTTTCAATGTAATGAGTCCCAGGATGCAGGGATGGTCTTTTAGAAATGAGTCCCAGGATGCAGGGATGGTCTTTTAGAAATGAGTCCCAGGATGCAGGGATGGTCTTTTAGAGATGAGTCCCAGGATGCAGGGATGGTCTTTTAGAAATGAGTCCCAGGATGCAGGGATGGTCTTTTAGAAAGGAGTCCCAGGATGCAGGGATGGTTTTTTAGAGATGAGTCCCAGGATGCAGGGATGGTCTTTTAGAAAGGAGTCCCAGGATGCAGGGATGGTCTTTTAGAAAGGAGTCCCAGGATGCAGGGATGGTCTTTTAGAGATGAGTCCCAGGATGCAGGGATGGTCTTTTAGAAATGAGTCCCAGGATGCAGGGATGGTCTTTTAGAAATGAGTCCCAGGATGCAGGGATGGTCTTTTAGAGATGAGTCCCAGGATGCAGGGATGGTCTTTTAGAGATGAGTCCCAGGATGCAGGGATGGCCTTTTAGAAAGGAGTCCCAGGATGCAGGGATGGTCTTTTAGAGATGAGTCCCAGGATGCAGGGATGGTCTTTTAGAAATGAGTCCCAGGATGCAGGGATGGTCTTTTAGAAATGAGTCCCAGGATGCAGGGATGGTCTTTTAGAGATGAGTCCCGGGATGCAGGGATGGTCTTTTAGAAATGAGTCCCAGGATGCAGGGATGGTCTTTTAGAAATGAGTCCCAGGATGCAGGGATGGTCTTTTAGAAATGAGTCCCAGGATGCAGGGATGGTCTTTTAGAAATGAGTCCCAGGATGCAGGGATGGTCTTTTAGAAATGAGTCCCAGGATGCAGGGATGGTCTTTTAGAAATGAGTCCCAGGATGCAGGGATGGTCTTTTAGAGATGAGTCCCAGGATGCAGGGATGGTCTTTTAGAAAGGAGTCCCAGGATGCAGGGATGGTCTTTTAGAAATGAGTCCCAGGATGCAGGGATGGTCTTTTAGAAATGAGTCCCAGGATGCAGGGATGGTCTTTTAGAGATGAGTCCCAGGATGCAGGGATGGTCTTTTAGAAATGAGTCCCAGGATGCAGGGATGGTCTTTTAGAAATGAGTCCCAGGATGCAGGGATGGTCTTTTAGAGATGAGTCCCAGGATGCAGGGATGGTCTTTTAGAGATGAGTCCCAGGATGCAGGGATGGTCTTTTAGAAATGAGTCCCGGGATGCAGGAATGGTCTTTTAGAAATGAGTCCCAGGGAGTCCCACTTCAACCACGTTAGGAGTCATATGGCGCGCCACGAGCTTGTAGGTCTGCTATTTTTGAATTTTTTTGAAAATGCGGCACAAATCTTTGAATATATATTCTTTCAGTAGACTTTTTTTTTTACTACTACTACTACTACTACTACTGTATAAATTGCGTTTTGGGATGCAAAATAATGCTCCCTATTTTAATCTCTGAGAGACTTTCTGAGACAGGCTATCTGTGAATCAGAAGGTCTCCTCCGGTCTGCTGAGGGTGAGTCACTGCCGAGGTGTCGCTGCTAGCTGCTGCAGTGTTAACCAATTTTGGACGGGAACCCCTTTTTAATGTTAGCATGTTGTTACGCTTTAGCCATTGAAAAATAGCAGACCTACAAGCTCGTAGCGCGCCACCGAGTGGCGCGCTACGAGCTTGTAGGTCTGCTATTTTTTGAAAAATCGAAGAACGACTGGCATAGAAACATGGATTTTTCAGAAAACTGTCAGGATGTAGAAGACATTTTTAGAATCTGATCTCAGGTCAGAATGAGTTAATAGCACCTATAGTTAGGAGGGCTAAATGCAGAGGACAAACTGCAAAATGTCCTGAAAGTGCCAAATGTACCGTGACACAAAAAATACCCCCATAGGAGTTATACTGTCTGGTCTGGGACTCAGTTATTATTGATATGTCCCGGGAATGAATGCAGATTGTAGCCTTTCCCCTCTCTGACAAGACAAAGAGCCTGATGAGTTCCCAAGAGTTGATTATTTACCTTTTTCTATTCATGAACAGCCAAAAGGTCACATTTATTTACAGCTAAACATTGCTCTGCAAAAATGTTTTTGAAAACATTTGAGAGAGAAATATAGACAAAGCATTTTTTGTTGTTGTTTGTTTTGGGTCAATATATTGACGTTATGTTTGGTAGTCATGTAATAAGCCGGATAATATCTGGCTAGGTGGTCATTGTTGGGATATAATAAACTCCACAGATGGAACAGTGCTAGTGAAATGTTTGTGACCAGTAATGTACCCATACCTTTCATGCTGTACTGAGGAACTGTATGTTTAGATTCATGTGTAGACTGAGGGAATCAAAGGATGTATTAATTATGGCCTTAACAGGGATCACACAGAGTGATACAGTCTTCTCCTCATGTGTCTGGAAACACTGGAGGCTAATGTTTATATGTTTTTAATTGACAAGGACTGCCTGGAGTGGAGATAGCCTGATACATACAGTATAGGCTATCTCTGTGTTGTTGTTGTTTTGTATTTACTGTCATGTTTTTCCCTGTTGTTTGTATATATGGACCCATTGTGTCTGAAATAAAGTTTTCAATCAATCAATCCCGTCTGTGAATTATCTCTACGACAACGACCGCCTAGCCAGATATTATCCTTTACGTCAATAACAGATCATAATAATAATAATAATATTATCAACAGACTACACAGGAAACCAGGGAGACGCGCTGTGCAGAGAAGCATTGAACTGAAGCAACATAATTATTAAAGTTTCTTATAAACGTCATTTTCAAGTGAAGTTTATGGGAGCAAACTTTTAAGAGAGGGGACGGGAGTATCTTACGCCTTTCCTGAGTCGCCTCACTGCATGATGCATGTGCGCACACACACACACACACACACACACACACACACACACACACACCTTCGAAGAGAGGTGGCGAAAAAAAACCCAGAGAAAAACAACAAATGATAGCCTTTAGGCTACTTTGGCAGCCCTTGTGCACACCTCAAAAATTGTACTCAAGTACAGTACTTAAGTAAAAGTACTTAGTTACTTTCTAGCACCGATTGTCAGCCAACTGATATTGGTGTCTCATGTTTCTCCAACTTACAAGAGGAAAGGAAAGGAAAGGAAAGGAACTACAGTATGTTTACCCTGCAGGGTAACTGGACTAAGCTCAAGAACTTGTTTACAGCCAGGCCCTGCTCATAGAACATTTCATGGTAGAGGTTCAATGCCTTGTTCAAGGGCACTTCAGCGGTGGTCATTTTTAACGTTAAAATTTAAATTTTAACGTGCCGGTCCGGGCGGGATACGAACTATAGCGACCTTCCGATATCAAGACCGCTCCGCAAACCGTTCGGCCACCGCTGCCACTATAAGCTAACATCCATTCCAAGGTTGACGACCATATTGCTGCCAAATTGCCACGTTTCTGTTCAAAGAGAAGATTGCCCCCAGGATGTGAGAGAGAAAAAAACACTCGCTACATATTTTAATCATGGGTAAGTGAAGCGACCATGAGCCAATAATCAACGCTGAGCCGTGCGGTTATCAAAAAATGATGCACTCTGCATGGATTGTAATTATATAGCCTGATAATTATAATTGAACCTGTATTAACCCATTTTGGGCGGCAACCCCTTTTGGTGTTTTTAGCATTATGTCGTGCTTTAGCTATTGAAAAATAGCAGATCTACAAGCTCGTAGCGCGCCACCGAGTGGCGCGCTACGAGCTTGTAGGTCTGCTATTTGTTTTAAGAATCGTGAAAAGTGACATGAAAGTGTTTGAGAACGACTGACATAGAAAAACTGCTTTTTCAAGAAAACAGTCAGGATTTAGAAGACATTTGCTGAATCGTTCCCAGGTCAAAATGGGTTAATCCCCATGGGAGGACATTCTGTTTTTCACTCAGTTATTTGAGCACGGACATGAACACACTGGTTCTATAGACATGGATATTATGCACATACAGAACCTATAGAAACAGCCAACGGTTAAACATTAGATAATTGACACATGGGTGAAAGAAATGGGTGAAAAACATTTAAGACAGAAGGGCTGCACGTCGTATAGAGGCCTCTGATAAAGAGCCGGCAGGTCCAATATATGGTGCAAAAGGAAACAAAAAAAATCTACTAAATCTGTGGGGTTTGAATCCACCTTGTATTGGTGCAGCCAGCAGCTTTGTCAAGCAACTACTGCATGTACAAACACAATTGTGCCGCGTTTTGGAGAGGGAAGCCGGGCAGGGAAGGTGGATATGTGTCACTGCGTGTACCTGTCAGCAGGGAGTGGTGCTGGGGGCAAGCGTATAGGCGCTACGTTCTCCCGGTGGGGGCTCCTCACTGGCAGGGCCGTATAGCTGACCACGTAGTTGCCCTACTCGTAGGATATTTGTGCTGCCCCCCCCCTCCGTCCCGACGAGAGTGCTGCTATTCCTCATCATGCAGATCGGCTATTTTCACTGTTTGTGCCGCAGAGAAAATTGTTATTTTGAGGGAGTCGGCTTGGCACTTTTTGGCACATTTTGTTGTCCCCCCATCGGCATGTTGCCCTCACAGCGCGTACTGCGCGTATAGGTAGAACTGGCAGGTGAGTCAGTATAGGATACAACAGCAGTGACAACACACAGTATTGTGTGAGGGGAAATAATTGGCAGAACAACAAAACAAAAAGAAACGTGTGCATGCGCTGCGGTGTGTGTACTGTATGTGTGCGCATGCATGCGTGTGTTTGTGTGTGCGCGTGCATGCGTGTGTGTGTGTGTGTGTGTGTGTGCATGTAGTAGGCCTACTACACCTTTCCGACAGCGTGTCCCAGCCGTGATGAATAAATGATAAATGGTGATGACATGTTATGATGCCTCCAGAATCCCCCAGGAGGACGAGGAGAGGTGGAGGATGAAGGTGAAAGCATGAATGAGAATGAGAGGAGGATGTGTGTCTTGAGGAATATGTGTGTGTGTGTGTGTGTGTGTGTGTGTGTGTTCATGCGTGTGCGTGTGTGTGTGTGTGTGTGTGTGCGCGCATGCATTTAACCCATTCAGACCTGAGGACGATTCTACTAAAATATGTAATTGACCGCCGACCTCCATCTGAAAATATGACACCCCTGTGTCAATCATCTAATGTGATCCTGGGCTCTACACACCCTCCACCAACCTAGTCCCCATAAATGGGGGACAAGGGGAGACCAACCTAGTCCCCATATATGGGGGACAAGGGGAGAGCAACGGACTTGAACTCATGCTTCCTTCATGCCTGAGTGTCCAATAAGTTGCTCCTTTACACCTGACAGGGGGGAGTTTCCCTGGTTGGACGTAACGCATGGAAGGAACACGTTATTCCAACCAGTTCCTTTCCCCTCCATCAGGCACCCCGGCTGGCCAGGGGGAGGCAGTTTAGAGACCAGGATTAATGCATGTTTTTTGTGAGGGTACCTACCCTAGGGGACACGGGGAGAACATGCAAACTCCACACAGAAAGGCCCTTTCGCCAAACACATGCGATTTTTCAGCAGACCTACAAGCTACAAGACCTAGGTCTTGTACAACCTACAAGATCTACAAGCTCGTAGCGCGGCACCGAGTGCCGCGCTACGAGCTTGTAGATCTGCTATTTTTCAATAGCTAAAGTATAACGCTTAAAACACCAAAATGGATTCCCGCCCAGAATGTGTTAAAGGACTCTAGCCTTCTCTCTCTCTCTCTATCTCTCTCCTCATACCTGCATCATTAGGCTACACTTTGATACGGCTCAGTTGCAGAATGTCCACAATTACAACAGAAATAATTCCTAAATTCTTCCGTCCGTGGATTACGTTCATTCATTCCATGCTACTACGGTAACGATGTTTGTCACCTGCAGGTGTCGGCAATTAGGAACCTAATTATAATTATAATTATATTAGACTACATTGTTGGAGTATGGTGGTGTGGTGCACATGGTGTTTATTTTATGTTCACGTGGAGTTAGAAGCAATAAATCAACTGTAGATTTAGTCAAAAACGAATGCCTCGGGAGTCTTGAGGCTTTCCAGTCCATTCAATTAGAGCTTGACCAATCAGATGGCCAGATTGTTGCGTCTGATACCATCCCAAACGGCACCCGAGTTTGGCCCAGCGCTGAAATACCAAATACTCCTGTTTTTTTTTTTAAATCATGACATTTTGGTGCAAATCCTTGAATATATATTTTTTCAGAGCGAACGTTTTTAACTCAAATCTTTGCTTCTGAGAGGTTCCTTTCCTAGAACAACATATTTTCAGATGGGGGTCGGCGGCCAATTACATGTTACAATTACAATTTTTGGCGTCCTCGACATGAAATATTGAGCACCAGGTCTACATGGGTTAATATGGTATACTATAGTCAATATTCTACTGGTTGGGGCATAGTTCCAAAACATACTGCACTGTATGCGTTTGGTCATTATCACCACCAGTCCTGGATTATAACTGGAACTGAGCCAACTGCTGTGGGTTTAACTGTCCGTGAGAGAGAGAGAGAGAGAGAGAGAGAGAGAGAGAGCGACAGAGCGAGGAAACGAAAGGCGAGGAAACGCGACTCGGGGAAAAGAGAGCATGAGAGAACAGAACGAGAGAGAGAGAGAGGAGGTAATGAAGGAGAGTGTGGAAGAGAATAAGATTCCCAGGCAGCACCTGCATCTCACCCAGCTGTGTTTAGTGTTCATACTCTGAACCACTGCCCCACCCAGAGAGACAGCTGCATCTCAACCAGCTGTGTTTATACTCTGAACCACTGCCCCACCCAGAGAGAGACACCTGCATCTCACCCAGCGGTGTTTAGTGTTTATACTCTGAACCACTGCCCCACCCAGAGAGACACCTGCATCTCACCCAGCTGTGTTTAGTGTTCACTCTGAACCACTGCCCCACCCAGAGAGACACCTGCATCTCACCCAGCTGTGTTTAGTGTTTATACTCTGAACCACTGCCCCACCCAGAGAGACAGCTGCATCTCACCCAGCGGTGTTTAGTGTTCATACTCTGAACCACTGCCCCACCCAGAGAGACACCTGCATCTCACCCAGCTGTGTTTAGTGTTTATACTCTGAACCACTGCCCCACCCAGAGAGACACCTGCATCTCACCCAGCGGTGTTTAGTGTTTATACTCTGAACCACTGCCCCACCCAGAGAGACACCTGCATCTCACCCAGCTGTGTTTAGTGTTTATACTCTGAACCACTGCCCCACCCAGAGAGACACCTGCATCTCACCCAGCTGTGTTTAGTGTTTATACTCTGAACCACTGCCCCACCCAGAGATACACCTGCATCGCACCCAGCTGTGTTTAGTGTTTATACTCTGAACCACTGCCCCACCCAGAGATACACCTGCATCGCACCCAGCTGTGTTTAGTGTTTATACTCTGAACCACTGCCCCACCCAGAGAGAGACAGCTGCATCTCACCCAGCGGTGTTTAGTGTTTATACTCTGAACCACTGCCCCACCCAGAGAGACAGCTGCATCTCACCCAGCGGTGTTTAGTGTTTATACTCTGAACCACTGCCCCACCCAGAGAGATACACCTGCATCTCACCCAGCTGTGCTGCGTTTACGTCTGAACCACTGCTCCACCCAGAGAGACAGCTTAACGCTTCATTTAGCCCCACTCTGCGCGGTCGGGAACCCCTTTTGGTGTTTTAAGCATCATGTTAGACTTTAGCTATTGAAAAAACACACCTGTGTGAACCGAGTGGTGCAACTCCCCTCTTACCCCTCCTCTCTCTCTCTCTCATTAGCAGGCAACAGTGTCTGTTTCTGGCACAACAGCGCCCCTACTGGTACTCATTAACGTCACATAGGGGAACCAACACATAGGTATAGGTGAACACGGACATTGCTGTTCCTTGAAGTGGTTGCACCACTCAAAAATTGCAATTCTACAAGCTTGTAGGCCTGCTATTTTTGAAAGATCGTGAACATGTGTCGCAAATCTTTGAATATATATTCTTTCAGAGCTAACGTTTTTAACTCAAATCTTTGCTTCTGGGGAATAATATATTTTCAGATTGGTGTCTTCAGGAATAGCAGTGTTTCTTTCACTCAACCCCGTTCCATACAACATGCTAATATGGTGAGAGCAATCAATGCTCACTCACTGGAGAGGAGATGGAACTGACAGAGAACAATGCTCACTGGAGAGGAGATGACTCTGACAGAGAACAATGCTCACTGGAGAGGAGATGGTACTGACAGAGAACAATGCTCACTGGAGAGGAGATGGCACTGACAGAGAACAATGCTCACTGGAGAGGAGATGACAATGACAGAGAACAATGCTCACTGGAGAGGAAGATAACACTGACAGAGAACAATGCTCACTGGAGAGGAGATGACTCTGACAGAGAACAATGCTCACTGGAGAGGAGATGACTCTGACAGAGAACAATGCTCACTGGAGAGGAGATGACACTGACAGAGAACAATGCTCACTGGAGAGGAGATGGCACTGACAGAGAACAATGCTCACTGGAGAGGAGATGACACTGACAGAGAACAATGCTCACTGGAGAGGAGATGGCACTGACAGAGAACAATGCTCACTGGAGAGGAGATGACACTGACAGAGAACAATGCTCACTGGAGAGGAGATGACACTGACAGAGAACAATGCTCACAGGAGAGGAGATGACACTGACAGAGAACAATGCTCACTGGAGAGGAGATGACACTGACAGAGAACAATGCTCACTGGAGAGGTGATGACACTGACAGAGAACAATGCTCACTGGAGAGGAGGTGACACTGACAGAGAACAATGCTCACTGGAGAGGAGGTGACACTGACAGAGAACAATGCTCACTGAAGAGGAGACGACACTGACGGAGAACAATGCTCACTGGAGAGGAGATGGCACTGACAGAGAACAATGCTCACTGGAGAGGAGATGGCAGACACTGACAGAGAACAATGCTCACTGGAGAGGAGATGGCAGACACTGACAGAGAACAATGCTCACTGGAGAGGAGATGACACTGACAGAGAACAATGCTCACTGGAGAGGAGATCACACTGACAGAGAACAATGCTCACTGGAGAGGAGACGGCACTGACAGAGAACAATGCTCACTGGAGAGGAGATGACACCGACAGAGAACAATGCTCACTGGAGAGGAGATGACACTGACAGAGAACAATGCTCTCTGGAGAGGAGATGGCACTGACAGAGAACAATGCTCACTGGAGAGGAGATGACTCTGACAGAGAACAATGCTCACTGGAGAGGAGATGACACTGACAGAGAACAATGCTCACTGGAGAGGAGATGACTCTGACAGAGAACAATGCTCACTGGAGAGGAGATGGCACTGACAGAGAACAATGCTCACTGGAGAGGAGATGACACTGACAGAGAACAATGCTCACTGGAGAGGAGATGGCAGACACTGTCAGAGAACAATGCTCACTGGAGAGGAGATGACACTGACAGAGAACAATGCTCACTGGAGAGGAGATGACACCGACAGAGAACAATGCTCACTGGAGAGGAGATGACAGACACTGACAGAGAACAATGCTCACTGGAGAGGAGATGACACTGACAGAGAACAATGCTCACTGGAGAGGAGATGACACTGACAGAGAACAATGCTCACTGGAGAGGAGATGGCACTGACAGAGAACAATGCTCACTGGAGAGGAGATGGCAGACACTGACAGAGAGTCGTGGAGCGAAAGAGAGAATAGTTGATAAGTGGAGAGGAGGAATTATAAGACTTGAAGAGGTTTTTTACAGTAATTATTATCGTATAATGTGAATGCGGTAGTTTCATCAGATTCCAGATGGACATTATTGTATTCTTCATTGGCTTGGCCCCCTTGGGGAATTAAGTGAAGAGCGCTGGTGGACTGGATATCATCCAATAATAATGATCAATCATTATCATTTATAATGATAATTGTTTGGGGCGGTGTGTGCGTGCGTGCATGCGTGCGTACGTGTGTGTGTGTGTGTGTGTGTGTGACGTGTGCGCGCGTATGTGTGCAACACGTGCCAGCTTGAGTAGCAGGGTGTTGCATTACCGACAAATATATATAGAACATGCTGAGATGTGGCGTTTGGTGTTCAGTGTTGGCGTATGGTGGGTTGGAAGAGGACTGCGTGTGTGTGTGTGTGTGTGTGTGTGTGTGTGTGTGTGTGTGTGTGTGTGTGTGTGTGTGTGTTTGTGCGTGTGTGTGCGTGTGTGTGCGTGTGATTACTTGAACAACTGAGCGAAATCAGTTTACATTATCAGCGAATGAAATATCGGAAATCGGAAAGAAATCCACGTATCCGGGGGGAAATGCATCCGACGGATGTTTCCGGACCGGCACTAACCGCCAATAGCGTCTCTGCCTCAGGGTGTGACCGTGAGGCTTTTCTCTCCACAGACGAGTAAGGCTGGGACCGAGGCTGTAAGGCATAGAGGCTAAAACACTTATAATTATATCGGCTGTTGAAATGTTCAATGTCTGCTGATTTAAGACAATGTCAACACATTGCTTGTGTATCCCTATGGTGGGATTTGCTATGGTTCCCTGGTTTTGCTCAGCATGCCATGCTTGCTTTGACACGATTCAACACGGATCATCTCCCTAAGCAGAGCCTTTTGACGCCAAGTTTAAATGTATTCCATTTGTTGCAATTTAATGGTTTCTGTCTAAAAACTGAACACTTATATGCTCTGTTTGTTTCATAATGTTCCAGCTTATATTCGAAAATGTGTGGGTTATCCTGCCACAAGTCTGTTCAAATGGAGCTCTGTGGTCAAAAACATGTTGACGTGTGACATGTACATGTTTGAAAAGACAAGACGCAACAGCCCACGTTTAATTGACACTTCTGTCTGATGCCTGCCTGGCGCAAAAGGAATACTAGAACACAGACTTTTCCCCCAAAATGAGCAATTTTGCCTTCCCGTCCTTTCCCACACTCCAGGACTCTCCTACAGTACGTGGTTTTAGAAACAGGTCTGGCAGCTACAGTATACACAGGGACATTTTAGTCATAGTCTCTTGAATAGTTTTCATTTAGTTTTAGTCACATTTTAGTCACCTGGAATGTTTTAGTGTTAGTTTAGTTTTAGTCTGCTAAATCTACAGTTGATTTAGTCGACTAAAATGTACTTTGGCGGGCCTTGATGCCGTACTCGTAATGACTGATTTTACACTTGCTGAAAATAGCAGATCTGCAAGCTCACAACACGTGGCAGCGCGTGGTGAGCTTATAGATCTGCTATTTTCAGCATGCAACCAAGTGTAAAATGACTTACACTGGATCTCTTGTCCACTAGTCCTTAACATTTTAGTCTGGTTTTTATTTGTTAAATTGTCAGTATATGTAGTCTTAGTTTTAGTCATCATAGCTTAGTTTTTAATTAGTTTCCATTTAGTTTTCGTCAGTGAAAAAAGGTAGTCGACGAACATTCTTCATCTTAGTTTTAGTCGACGAAAACAACACTGACTCGGACACTGTAAAAAATAAACCCGAACATAAGAGGTCCATTGGCTAGCCCGGCCCCTCCTATATACAGCTTTTGTCCCCACAAAATGTCCACAACACACAAACACTAAATCCCATCGACAATGAAGGGAAAATGTACGTCATCTTTGTCCCCACAGGTCTCATATATTCTGCCATCGCCAATGAAAGGAGAAATCAGGTCAAATGTAATGTCAGCCAAATATGACATACATTTGTGGCAACAGGAAACAGGCATTCTGAATAGCTACTATGAGATGATTCTACGATGATAAGAGCACCCCTCACTTCACACAGGAATAGCTCCCTAAACTGTACCAATGCCATTACCAATGATGTCACTGTACTACCAGCCTGTACTAAACTGTACCGATGCCATAACCATGATGTCACTGTACTACCAGCCTGTACTAAACTGTACCAATGCCATAACCATGATGTCACTGTACTACCAGCCTGTACTAAACTGTACCAATGCCATTACCAATGATGTCACTGTACTACCAGCCTGTACTAAACTGTACCAATGCCATAACCATGATTTCACTGTACTACCAGCCTGTACTAAACTGTACCAATGCCATAACCATGATGTCACTGTACTACCACCAGCCTGAAGTATGTCTTATCCTTCACTGTTCTATCTTAGCTCCGTACGTTGCCAGCAGTGGTGGAAATAGTACTCAATTTGTTTTGTAGTAGAGTCGAAGTAAAAGTACTGGAAAATGGAAATACTAAAGGAAAGTAAATACAGTATCTCAACATTGAACCCCTTTTGATGTTTTAAGCATTACAGTATATGTTGTACACCCACTTTAGCTGTTGAAAAATAGCAGATCTACAAGCTTGTAGATCTGGGCTATTTTTGAAAAATCGACTTAGGTAGAAACACAAGGTTTTTCAGAAAACTGTCAGGATTTAGAAGACATTCAAATGTCTTCTAAATCCTGACAGCCACATCTCCAAAACTGGTGGGTCAAACTGAACAACTTATATGTCAATTTGAAGCTATGATTCCCTGCTTTCAAAGTTTCATAATATGACATGATAAAAAATGAAAATGAAAAAAATCCAATGGCAGTCTCTTGATCAAATTCGGTCACATTTTGTAGAATATCTTTCCCGGGTGTACAGTACTATACTGTATAACTCAGTATACATTTACAACTGTAACAGTAGTAAGTAAATGTACCGAGTTACTTTCCACCACTGGCAGTGGCTGCGCAGAGTATTATCCAGACTCCAGAGACAAAAGCCTCCCCCCTGTTCTTCTCATCTTGACTTGATACATCATACACCGGTGGGTCTGACTCTGACTGCCAGCCCTCAGTAGCCTCTATAATGATACACCGGTGGTTCTGACTGCCACCCCTCAATATAGCCTCTATAATGATACACCGGTGGTTCTGACTGCCACCCCTCAGTAGCCTCTATATATTGATACACCGGTGGTTCTGACTGCCAACCCTCAATATAGCCTCTATATTGACACACCGGTGGTTCTGACTGCCAACCCTCAGTAGCCTCTATATTGATACACCGGTGGTTCTGACTGCCAACCCTCAGTAGCCTCTATATTGATACACCGGTGGTACTGACTGCCAACCCTCAGTAGCCTCTATATTGATACACCGGTGGTTCTGACTGCCAACCCTCAGTAGCCTCTAACCGGTGGGTCTGACTGCCAAGTGCCAGCCCTCAGTAGCCAGGCACTATATTGGTTCAAATAGCTGGTTAAAGTGAGTAGCAGAAGCAGCTGTTCCAAGTTACGGGTCTCTCCTCCTCTGAGTTAAATCAAACGGACGGCTGCATATCAAGAGGATAAATTAATACTCCGGCATAGATGTCGAAGACACACACTACACACACACACACACACACACCCCACAAACGGCCTTAAATCTCTCTCTCTCTCTCTCTCTCTCTCTGTCTCTGTGTGTGTGAACGTCGTTTTCCCCAGCAGAGCCTTTTGAGGAATGCTCAACTTGGTATAGCTGAGTGGAATATAGATGCGATTGGAGGAGACGAGTTGCGCCGTGATTTGGCACATCGACACAGCCGTGCACACACCACACGCATGCATGTGTGCGCGCCACAGTGCGACGGCGCGCACGCACGCACGCACACACACAGACAGACACACGCACTCACGCA
Organism: Protomyctophum bolini; assembly: GCF_963924005.1. Taxonomy (NCBI): domain Eukaryota; kingdom Metazoa; phylum Chordata; class Actinopteri; order Myctophiformes; family Myctophidae; genus Protomyctophum; species Protomyctophum bolini. The sequence goes on from NC_137865.1 coordinate 48,075,439, forward strand.
CACAGTGACAGTAACACACACGGTGACACCGTGACAGTGACACTGACACACACACACACACACACACACACGAAGTCTCCCAGTCTAAAGTGACTACAAACTGCTGCAGTCAAAACTCCACGCCACATCGCATCAATAAAACACAATTAGATACAGCCGGGATAAAACCCTGCGACTGCTTCACCAACTCAGTCTCACACCCTTCCTAATCAGCTAAATAGCCTATAAATGTCGAGACCAGCACTGAGTATTAACTGACATTGTTTCCACCCTCCGATAACAACAAAACACAACCATTCTTTCGATATAATAATTAAACGCTGTCGAGCGGAACTCTTTTCTTACCTGGTGGAAGAGGAACGCGACCAGGACGCGGACTCCAATCTCCATGTTCTGCTTCAGTTCGTCGGGAAAGATCAGTTCAAACGCAGGTTAACAGAGCAGGAGGAAACGGTTCTGGTCATAATTCCACAGTCCAGCCGATCCGGGCGTTATGATTGAGAGTAAAAAGCCGTGTATATAAATGCTGCGAGTTGCCAACTTATCCCCAAATCCAACTGCAGTGTCAGTGTGTGACTGTTTCCGTGTGTGTGTGTGTGTGTGTGTGATCAGTGATCAGCAAGGCACCGGAGAGAGAGAGAGAGAGGGAGAGAGAGAGAGGGAGAGAGAGAGAGGGAGAGAGAGAGGGGGAGAGAGAGAGAGAGAGAGAGAGAGAGGAGAGCTCTGACCAGCACCAATAGATTTGTAGGATCTCTGTCTGATGCGCACGAACCTGCCAGAGTGGGTCCGTCTGCACTAGCCTAGTCTCTGCGCCACAACTTGTTATATCAACGGGATTATGTTGCATATTGCACATTATATTATAGGCTGAGATATGCATTTTATTTGATATGCTTTCGTCTTGACATTATAATAGTAAGCTTTTGTCATTTCAATACTTGAGGATTCTTAAAGGACCAATTCACCACTTTTCAACCTATATCTTCATATAATAGGACCTCACTAATAATCATGAGAAAATTGTGCAATTTCTTCCTACTCGGTCTGTGTCTCATAGGAGGACTGAGTAGGGGAAAAAATCGTGCCATTTTCTCATGATTATTAGTGAGGACCTACAGTAGGCTATATGAAGATAGGTTGAAAAGTGGTGAAGTGGTCCTATTGAATATTGTAGCTTCCATGTTATTCCTAAATGTAACCTCAGTACACTATGCCTGAACCTAACCTCAGTCCTAACCTTAAAGGGACATTTCACAGCTGGAAGAAATTGCAGTCACTCAATGTAAATAGTATATTTCGTAGTAGATAACAGTAGCACAATTTGTACCTATATGGCCAGACAAATAATGAAGTCTGTGTGTTTTGACAATTCCTTGTGGGAGCCAAACTGCACCCGGAGGTTGGGCAGGATGCACTGGAGTCAATGAGAGCTCAGTGACCAACTGCTTCAGCCTTGCTCAGAAATGCAGTTTAAGGGTCTTTATTTTTTCCACAAAACTCCTCCACCAAAGTCCAGACAATTGTTCAGTGCAATAATCCTCAATAACAAACTATAGATTACAGGCAACACAATAAAGAAAGGACAAAAAGACGAATAAATACTTGGGCAAACACTCCTTAACAAAACCCAACCAGGATGAGAGCTCTCATCACAAGGCCCTGTGGCTCTCCCTCAGGGATGTTATTTGTGTCAATGCCCACATCCAACTAACGTGTCTGTCCCTGCAGCCTCCCTTAAATAGTCCTACCACAGGACAATTAGCAACATTTATTCTCAATACAAAGTAGCCTTGCCGAGCCATGAGGCCCCTAGGGGCAGGAGCCTATGTCCAGTTCATGTAGCGTGAGGCAGCTTGATGTATACAAGTACACCCCCTGGACATGACGCTAGTATGTCACAGGGACTTCCAATCAGGGACTTCCAATCCAACCCTTGATGCTGAGTGCCAAGCAGGGAGGCACTGGGTCCCATTTTTAGAGTCTTTGGTATGACCCGGCCGGGGATCGAACCCCGACCTCCCAGTCTCAGGGCGGACACTCTAACCACAAGGCCACTGAGCTGGTTCTTCTCAATACATACTTTCAAATAAATACTGCCATAAATAGCACCTTGAATAAAAGTAACCTAAACCGTTACAATTAAGTATGAAGTATAAATCAGCATGTAAACTCAATGACAATAATAAGACAGCATAAGAAACACCCCTCTCCTGCATAGCACTTGGCCCCTTAATTCCTAGACTCAAGGGAAATGCCACCAGCAGTGCAGGAGAGACAATTGGCAATCAGTGATCATTTAAATTCCAACACACAATTTTAAAATAGTCCTTGCATGTTATAGAAAGCAGTTTCATGTGTCTTTGTATATAGGGCACGGGTTGCGTGAGGGGGGGGGGGGGGGGTTATTATGAAAAACATGGGCTATAACCCATCGTTTTTGTCAAATTGCGGAATTGCGGAAATTGTGGAAATTGCGGAATAGGAAATTGCGGAAATTGCGGAAATGGAAATTGCGGATCACATTCCTGGAGGAGGAACATGAATGTTTGGATAACGTCGTGGCACAGTGTTATGACGGCCTTGCATGTGCACTCAGTGCCGGTCTAGGCCTTTTGAGGCCCTAGGCAACATATTATACAGAGCCCCCCCCCCCTCCTGCTTTGCCACGCCGGATAATAATTGTAAATTTGCCATGAAAATGCTTCAATCTGGTGCACTTTGAGATCAAAATTAAGAAGCTAGGTGGGGGCCTCATGTGGCCAGTAGTAGTGGTCCTACCCCCCCCCCATGAGACTTACAAATCCCAAATGTTTATAAACAAATCCCAAATGTTTGTAAACAAATCCCAAATGTTTATAAACAAATCCCAAAATGTTTATAAACAAATCACAAATGTTTATATCCCAAATGTTTATAAACAAATACCAAAATGTTTATAAACAAATCCCAAAACCCATGAGACTTGGTCCTACCCCCCCGACCATGAGACTTACTGCAGGTCAACTGGTAGTGGTCCTACCCCCCCCATGAGACTTACAAATCCCAAATGTTTATAAACAAATCCCAAATGTTTGTAAACAAATCCCAAATGTTTATAAACAAATCTCAAAATGTTTATAAACAAATCACAAATGTTTATAAACAAATCACAAATGTTTATAAACAAATACCAAAATGTTTATAAACAAATCCCAAATCCCTTGGTCCTACCCCCCCGACCATGAGACTTACTACAGGCCAACTGGTAGTGGTCCTACCCCCCCCCCATGAGACTTACTACAGGCCAACTGGTAGTGGTCCTACCCCCCCATGAGACTTACAAATCCCAAATGTTTATAAACAAATCCCAAATGTTTGTAAACAAATCCCAAATGTTTATAAACAAATCCCAAAATGTTTATAAACTAATCACAAATGTTTATAAACAAATCACAAATGTTTATAAACAAATCACAAATGTTTATAAACAAATACCAAAATGTTTATAAACAAATCCCAAATCCCTTGGTCCTACCCCCCCGACCATGAGACTTACTACAGGTCAACTGGTAGTGGTCCTACGGTAGTGCCGGTTCTAGGCCTTTTGAGGCCCTAGGCAACATATTATACAGAGGCCCCTCCTGCTTTGCCACGCCGGATAAAAATTGTAAATTTGCCATGAAAATGCTTCAATCTGGTGCACTTTGAGATCAAAATTAAGAAGCTAGGTGGGGGCCACATGTGGCCAGTAGCCCATGTAAGGGATACATGAAAAATAAAATCTTCTCCCTGTGACGAGGCCCCCTCAGTGGTTGAGGCCCTAGGCGACCGCCTAGTTCGCCTATGCCTAGAACCGGCCCTGTGTGCACTGCTGTAGAAGAGTTCTCTCTCTCTCTCTCTCTGTGACAAAGCCTGTTGAGTCCTTAGTGTGCTTTCGTGTTTCATAAGAAAATATGACTGAGTTCGATATTGTTCCATTAGCCTATAAGGTTGATGTGCAGCTCATTGCTCCACCGTTGTGTGTGTGTGTGTGTGTGTGTTAGACTAGCCATTGGTCCGACAAACGACAACCCACCTCAAACCCTAACCTAACCATAACTGCAAGCACCGGAGCAGGTGCTGTCGAACTAATGCTCCGTCGGATTTACATGCGTTCCCCCCCGTGTGTGTGTGTGTGTGTGTGTGTGTGTGGCCCGCCACTGCTTTTGGTCAACAAAAACAATCTAAAGACATTGTATAAGAAGGTGTGTTTAATTTACTGACCAATGAACTTGAACTAAGTTAAGTACCCTCTCTGGTGGAAGATGATCTCCTGTACAAACGTCAAACAAACGTACCCACTTTCCTCTCGTTTTCCCCATCTCTAAATCTGGGCATTCTTTTTTGTGCCTCACAGACACTGTCAGCGAGGCTCTCACAAACGGCCTGTGTCCTAGAACTCCACTTATAATTATTCCCTTGCTCCGTTTTCCCTTCAAGGCGAAAAGGTGCTCCCCGTATGTACAGTATTAACCCATTCTGACCTGAGATCAGATTCTAACAATGTCTTCTAGATCCTGACAGTTTTCTGAAAAAGCTCATGTTTCTATGTCAGTCGTTCAAAAAAAATATCAGACCTACAAGCTCATATCTTCTATTTGTTAATAGCTATAAAGCACAACATAATGCTTACACCAAAAGGGGTTCCTGCACAAAATGGGTTAATATTCAAAGCACTGTCCACCTGATCAGCACTGCATGCATTCAGAAATCACCAGACCACTCTCTCCTACAGTAACCCTCAAGGATTAGATTCTCCACCTGCACTTTCTTCTCAACAGACCGCTCCCTGCAGCGCATGCTGAGCGTTGAAAGATGCAGTCCACCTGCTGGGTCTCTCCTCTCTCATCCCACAACAACGTATCTCTCTATTCATCACTTTCTGAATTGTTTGATCCCATTCCGTTTTCTTTTTCTTTTCTGTTCTTGTTTAATCCCTTTTGGGCGGGAACCCCTTTTTTGGTGTTGGCATTATGTTATGCTTTAGCTATTGGAAAATTAATAGCAGATCTATACAACCTGAGTGGCGCGCTTATACGAGCTTGTAGGTCTGCTATTTTTGAAAAATCGTTAAAATGTGGCACAAATCATTGAAAATATTATTTCAGAGCGAATATTTTTAACTAAAATATTGGCTTCTGGGCGGGGGGGTCCCTGGAACTACATATTTTGAGATGGGGGGTCCGTAGCCCAATAGAGATAATTCTGGGGGTCCTTGACATGAAAAAGGTTGAGCACCACCTTTTTTTTGAATCGACCTCAGTCCAAAATGGGTTAAATCCATCCTTATTTCCATCACTGCACGTTTGGCTGTCATGATCAGAATCCTCCTCTGACGACTGCATTGCAAACCCCCCCCCCCCCCCCCCCCCCCCTGTTCTGGCTTCTGGGGGTCCTTCAGTCGCTCTTCCATCTTATTGTCTCTACAGCATAAACTAAATTATCTTAAATATCCGGGTTATTTTCCATTATAGTTTGTTTGAGCATGTATATATACGAGTATAGCTTTTCTGGCTGTCTTTCATTAACTGTGATGGAGTCCTGCGTGTGATAAGATGTGGAGTGGACTTTTTTGGCTGTCTTTCATTAACTGTGATGGAGTCCTGCGTGTGATAAGACGTGGAGTGTGGAGTGTGTTTCTGCTCCGCTCCGTTTTCTGGCACTTGATTACGACTCAATCAGAGAGAGTGGAATTGGATTCTTATTTTTCAATCAACCTGCAGGATTGAATGATTAAGCCATTTTGACCTGGGGACGTTTCTAACAAAATGTCTTTGACAGTTTTCTGAAAAACCCCCATGTTTCTATATGTCAGTGGTTTTCAAACTATATTTCACGTCAAGGACCACCAAAAATGATATGTAATTGGCCGCCGACCCCCCCCCCCCCCCCATCTGAAAATGTGTTGTTCCAGGGACCCCCCCACCACCAGAAGCAAAAGGTTCACTCTGAAAGAATATATACTCAAAGATTTGCACCACATCTTCACGATTAAAAAAAATATATAGACCTACAAGCTCATAGCGCGGCACTCGGTGCCGCGCTATGAGCTTGTAGATCTGCTATTTTTCAATAGCTATAAAGTATAACATAATGCTTATAAAACACCAAAAGGGGTTCCCGCCCAGAATGGGTTAAACCACACGTTCTTCCTGAAGTCATGGCTATGCATGCGGTTTCCTGCACATCATCATCAAGGTGTACGGCTCAGCTCAGCTGCACACATCAAGGTGCACGGCTCAGCTCAGCTGCACACATCAAGGTGCACGGCTCCGCTCAGCTGCACACATCAAGGTGCACGGCTCCGCTCAGCTGCACACATCAAGGTGCACGGCTCCGCTCAGCTGCACACATCAAGGTGCACGGCTCAGCTCAGCTGCACACATCAAGGTGCACGGCTCAGCTCAGCTGCATCCTGGATGTCACAGAACTCTTCGCTGGAGACAGATTGCTTTGATCGTCTCTAAGACGGCGGACATGTTCTTCTTCTTGTGAGGAACGACACAGCCATCGGGATTAACCCATTCTGACCTGAGATCAGATTCATACGAGGTTTCCACTGGACACACACTGGTCTGATTAACCCATTCTGACCTGAGATCAGATTCATACGAGGTTTCCACTGGACACACACACTGGTCTGATTAACCCATTCTGACCTGAGATCAGATTCTAAAAATGTCACAGTGGTTCTTCGATTTTTCAAAAATAGCAGACCTACAAGCTCGTAGCGCGCCACTCGGTGGCGCGCTATGAGCTTGTAGATCTGCTATTTTTCAAAAGCTAAAGCATGACATGATGCTAACACCAAAATGGGTTCCCGTTCAGAATGGATTAACAGGCATAACTCGAAGCGTTGAATCTATAGTTCCACTCGTCTCTGTGGCGTCTGCATTGAGTTTGTGTCTTTCCTTTTGTAGTCAGTGAGTGGATAGACGGATAGTCGGACAGATTCCCGGAAAAGCAACTTGCCAATAAGAGAGGCTGTTTCCATCCATGCATCTCAGATACAGGTACTGTATATACAGTATACTATAAAGACATTTAAAAAAAAAAGAAACAGGTGGTCCACTCTAACCTGACTCTGCCAGCTGGGGGCGGTATTGGGTAACCATGTTCCCCAACACAGCCTCCATCTGGGATCTCTCAGGGAGTTGTGCTAACGCCAAACCACTCGTGGTTCGAACCAATCAGCGTGAGCTAAGGGCGGGACATGTGCGAAACCGGATGTGACGCTATATAGACACGTCAATATGATTGGTTGTGTTTGCACGCCCACACGGTGATAGACCGACGGTCCATCCAATCATCTACCAAGTATCTTGAAAAAAAGGAACTGCCCTGTCATCGAATTGCCTCCCGAGATCTTAGATCCCAATAAGCTGTGAAACAAATTTGTGTAGCAAGCTCCTTGGATCTGGCAGGGTCATGCCAGATCCGGCCTTAGGAATCTGGAGGCCCGTTTCAAGACCGAATATGAGGCCCCCATATACCTATGCCATCATTATTTTGTTGATACAGCCGTATATTGATACGAATAGTTTGACTGTTCAATATCACACGCAGCCATTACTCTCGACAATTAGCAACAACAACACCTTTCCTCATCCTGTCGTCCCTTCACAATTAAAGTGTCTCCCCTTTACCTCCCAATGCTGCACATTTTACCATGTTATTTACATAAAATAGGTGTAACTTTACTAACTTAACATTAACATTGTGGGAGAGAGCAAGGCAGTGAGTGAGCGAGAGAGAGAGAGAGAGAGGGCCAAGAGTGGCGGGGGTTGACTGAGGGGACTTCAGTGCACTGTACACTCGCTTCGTGTCCCAGGTTAGCTTGGTGTGGAATGTGCTGATTTGTCCCCTATATTCAAAGTCTGATTTCCATTGATTGTTGGCTGTGTTTAGCATGTATATGGCTGCGGAGTTTTAGTACAAAATCAAAACAACTTGGCATGTCTAAACCTCCAGGAAAATCCGTGTTGAGGTTCTTGAGAGGTGGCTCACCATCAGGTGGGATGTGATGTTGATCCATCATTTCTTGATCTTTCTGCTGTTCCTTCGTCTGGAATGTGGTCTCGGTTGTTGTTGTTGTTGTTGTTGTCTGTTGTTGTTTGTTGCCATGGCTGCCAGTTCCCACCTGATGTTGTGTGGGAGTTCTGATTGGTCCAGAGTGTACTGAATAACTTCTAGCTTACATAACGTCTTAAGACAAGGACTCAAGTCTAAGATGAACAGCTCATCAGAGATAGTGTAATCATCTCCTTTCCTTCCTCCAAAGTGGATGATACGATCTCCCACAATGTAGCAACAGCACGTAACATTCTTTGGACCTGGTCCTTTCCCCTTGGGCACAACCTTCTTCCAGGAGAAGGTCTCTGGACTGAATTTCCACACATCATTGAAGTTCTGCTTAGCGTTCCAGCCACCAAATATGTACAGCTCTCCATTGTAGATAAATGCTGAATGACACCAGCGTCCTTTTGGTAGAAGTTGTGCAGAAGGTGTATTCAGCCAGACGTTTGTCTCTGTCTCAAACACTCTGATGGTGTTGTAGGCCCCCTGGGGCCCCCAGCCCCCGAATACAAACATATTTTTCCTGACGATGGTGGCAGAGTGAGCTGATGAAGCAGGAGGTGGAGTTCCTCTGGTGTTAATTAAAGTCCAGACCATTGTGCTGGTGTCCAACTTGTACATGTCATTAGTGCTTCTAGTCAGCTTGGTGTATCCTCCATGGATAAACATGAACTTCTCCAACACACAGGTTGAGTGGAAGCTCCTCTCCTCTGGAACAGTCCCAGAAACCCTGGGTTGGGACCATCTGTGGGACTCAACATCAAATGCATAAAGCACATTGTAATACTGCCCATCCCAAGACCCTCCCCAGATGTAGACTGTATCTTCAACCAACACAGCTGTGTGGCCCCAGCGCCTGGATGGAACCTCAAGGTGACTGTCTCCTCTTCCAGGTTCCACTGGAGGTAACTTCTTCCAGCATAAAGACACAGTGTTGAAGACATGGAGATCCATCTGTTCCATGTTGTTGAACGTCCCTCCATCACAGTAGCCTCCAAAGGAATACAGTTTGTTCCTTTACTGCTACAGCTGGATGATAGTCTCGCTTTGGTCCTCCTGCTTTGGAAACGGTCCAAGACAACATCACTCTGTTTGTCTGTCTGTCTGTCTGTCTGTCTGTCTGTCAATCTGTTTGTCTGTCTGTCTCTCTTCTCTCTCTCGACGTCTACAGTCATTTTCAACACGGTGCATCATCTTATATCTTCTGGTGTGAAATCACACGTGACACAAACTGTTGCCATGCACGCCTTAACGACGCCAATTAGTGCAGCTGTTCTTCATCTGCACCCTTTGAACTCTATTGCTATATTTATTACTTCATTGCGGCTACGTTGGGGTCTATGGATCTATGGGTCTATGGATCTATGGGTCTTCCACACGTATAGCATAGTATAGTATATATGTATAGTTTATAATATAGTTTCATTATATAGATATTCCACTGTTACGTTCTTAGCTTATGCATGTTTCATGATAAATGTTTTTATGTGATGTATTCTCGTGCTTTTTTGTTCTTGCTTAATGTAAATCGCTCTGGATTAAGAGCGTCTGCTAACACTAACACTGAGCTGTGTTGTATTTTTAGGCTTTGTGTGTGTGTGTGTGTGTGTGTGTGTGCGCTCACGTGCGCAGAATGTGCTCAAGCTGACTGGCTGAGCACGGAATGTGATGTATGGTGATAACAGTGCCGCTCACATCACGCGGGTGTGATATTTTTCTCCATATCGCTGTGTGAGAGACAGTCCACTGAGCAACTCAAAGTGAGGCTGAATGACAAGCATTTTGCATTCTGGCTCTTTGAGGGGAGCTAGCGCCCCCTATGGCCAGCTTGGTGTGTTTGTGTGTTCTCAGGGGCGGCCTTAGGAATCTGGAGGCCCGTTTCAAGACCAAATATGAGGCCCCCATATACCTATGACATCATTATTTTGTTGAGGGCCCCCCCTGAGGGTGGAGGCCCCCCCTGAGGGTGGAGCCCCCCCCCCCCCCATGAGGGTGGAGCCCCCCCCCCCCTGAGGGTGTAGGCCCGTTTGAATTGAAACTGGTGAAACATACTTAAGGCCTCCTATGGGTCCACTGCAAGGCCTTAACAGACATTGCGAGTGCCTTGCTTCTTGGTTCAAATACTGATTTAGAGGGAGAGGAAAAAAATGAAAGAAAATCTAGCATCAAATGATGTTTATCTGCTCCAAGCATGACGACCAAGGCCTCTGTTGACAAGAACCTATTTAGACCTGAGGCCCATTAAAACATGTCTTCTAAATCCTGACAGTTTTATGTCAGCGGTGACATAAAACCTAACCTAACGTAACCTTTTCCACATCAAGGACCCCCAGATTTATCTCAATTTGGCCGCCGACCCCCCCCCCCCCCCCATCTGAAAATATGTAGTTTCAGGGACCCCCACCAGAAGCAAAGGGTATATGAGTTAAAACGTGTATTGTGAAATAGGCTAATATATTCAAAGATTTGCGCGCCACATAAAAAAAAAATCACACACAAAAAAAAAGCAGATCTAAAAGCTCATATAGCGCGCTATAGGAGCTTGTAGATCTGCTATTTTTCAATAGCTAAAGCAGACGTCCCAGCCTCCAGGCGGCTTGTCCGGACTGGTCGTGTTGAGAGCGATGCTACCGCTTTGTCTGCTTTCTTTGCGTCGGGATGAGCGAGTTACGTCAGGACTTCGGTGCTCTATTCTTTCTTCCTATTCCCCCTCTCCCCCGACACGGTGGAGGCAGATGGCCGCCCACCCTAGAGTCGGGTTCTGCCTGACGTTTCTTCCTGAAGTCTTTCGTTATACCATCGTCGTCGCAATATTGCTGCTCTGGGTGGATCTTTGTTGGTTGTAAAGTGTCTTGAGATTCAATAAAATTGAATTGAATTGAATTAGAACAGGTCCTGGAGGAAGGACTGATGTTTTTCTATAATATGCCATGGAGGAAAATGAAATAAACAATTTTATTTTATTTCGCACAGTATACAAAAAACAATACAATAAAACGTATCCCATTTGCAAGGCACTTAATAATGCATCCCAACTGGGGGTCCTCGGAAAAAATATATATATTAAGGATTGCTACACATTAGAGCAGCACATCACTCACTCAGTCTATAGGGGGCAGAGCTGTTGAAAACAATCTACATGCAAAACACCTGAACGTTTTGCAGACAAACTATAGTACGATAATTCTTCTTTCCTCCTCTCTTTCTCCCTCTTGTTTGGCACACACGCACGCACGCACGCACGCACACACACACACACACACACACACGCACATGCACACGCACACGCACACGCACACGCACGCGCACGCTTTTTGACAGATTTCTGCATACATCCATCTTGAGTGGGAGAAGCAAAAAGGTTAGCGTCTCACTAAGTCAGTCGGGGTGTTGGTGTATCTCTCTGTGCAGGAAAGCAGTCAAATTAACCCATTCTGACCTGAGATCTGATTCTATAAAATGTCTTCTACATCCTGACAGTTTTCCATTCTGACCCGAGATCAGATTCTAAAAATGCCTTCTACATCCTGACAGTTTTCCATTCTGACCTGAGATCAGATTCTATATAAATGTCTTCTACATCCTGACAGTTTTCCATTCTGACCCGAGATGAGATTCTAAAAATGTCTTCTACATGTCCTGACAGTTTTCCATTCTGACCTGAGATCAGATTCTAAAAATGTCTTCTACATCCTGACAGTTTTCTGATAAAGCTATGTTTCTATGTCAGTATAGTTCTTTGATTTTTCCCAAACATAGCAGACCTACAAGCTCGTAGCGCGCCACTCGGTGGCGCGCTACAAGCTTCTAGATCTGCTATTTTTCAATCGCTAAAGCATGACATGATGCTCACACCAAAAGGGGTTCCCGCCCAAAATGGATTAACCTCTTTCTATTCTCCATGGATGTGAAAAATGGGGCCAGGAATTGTTGTGACTGCCTGAGGAATTGCTTTTTCCGAGACAGTTTTTTGAGCCATATTCATCTATCTACGGAGAATAAAGCCAGTGAAAAACACATCACTGACTTCCCAGTTCAAAGCAAACAAGTTACCATATATACTGTATATATACATGTATATAGGCCTATCCCATTTTGACCTGAGATCAGATTCTAAAAATGTCTACATCCTCAGTTTTCTGAAAAAGCTATGTTTCTGTCAGTCGTTCAAAGTTATTTTTCAAAAATAGCAGACATACAAGCTCGTAGCATTGTAGATCTGGTATTTTTAAAAAGGGGTTCCCGAACAAAATGACACACACACACACACACACACACACACACACACACACACACACACACACACACACACACACACACACACACACACACACACACACACACACACACACACACACACACACACACACACACACACACACACACACACACACACACACACACACACACAGAAGCCCTAGTCTCGTGTTGCCAGACTGTTGCCTCTCGCAATATCCAAATGATTCCATCATAATTTGGTGCATTTACAGTATATAGCACCTTTATCCAAGGCGCTTTACATAGATTGTGCATTACATTCACCCATTCACACACACATTCATACACCTTTACATAGATTGTGCATTACATTCACCCATTCACACACATTCATACACCGATAGCGACGGAAACCATGCAAGGCAACAACCTGCACATCAGGAGCAAATAGGGGTTCAGTGTCTTGCTCAAGGACACTTCGACAGTAAAAACAATCCCAAGACTGAAAATGTGTTTTTGCAAATCTGCACTGATCTCATTAAATTACCCCTATGAGATCCTCAGGACTGAAATCAGTCCCCAGGACTGAGAACTTTAAGCCCTAAATAAAGCATTACACTTGTTTACAACAGGGTCCACCTTGTTCAATCCATCACAAAATTTACTACAACATTGAGGAAAGTTACCATCCGCTCTCGACCGGATCATAAACACGAAATGGAATGCTGGCCAGGAATGGAATGGAATGGAATTGGAATGCTGTCCAGGCTACTGAAGCCCTAACTCCTGGGAAGCAGTTAGGAGGAAACCATGCATGGTGCACGTAACGGTGTCCTCCTAACTGCTCCTGGGAAGCAGGCTGCCATGCATGGTCTCCTCCGCCACTGATGTGTGAATGTTAAATCATGAATCAACATTAATGTAACCAGGCATTAAACAGGCATGATAATTATAGATATGAGTAACTGATGAACATGTCCTGCAGTGGTTTCTCGTAGCAGTACCCCGGTCGGGTTCTGACAAGTTGTGTTGACATTGTCAAAATCCGTCTTCTATACAAGAACCCGTAGTGGAGATCTTGAAAAAAACAAGAAGGTGGCCGCACAGTCGCACACGCCAATAGCCAGAGTGCCAATATTTTATTAGGAACAGCAGGTGAGACAGAAATGAATCCAACGTTTCGGTGGTTAAGCCTTCATCAGGGAATACAAGAACCTGAACAACTGCCAAGGTTCCTCCCAGAACCGGTGTTGTTTTCGTCGACTAAAACCATGACGAAAAATGTTCATCGACTACCTTTTTTTCACTGACGAAAACTACATGGAGACGAATAATGAAAACTAAACTATGGTGACTAAAACTAAGACTGGAATATGTTGACAATTTCGTCAACGGAGTAAAATGTTAGGAAGGGACTAGTGTGCCAGAGTATAAGTATATAAGTAAGAGACAAGTCATTTTACACTTGGTTTGCATGCTGAAAATAGCCGATCTACAAGCTACAGGCGTGACCCGTTGTGAGCTTGTAGATCGGCTATTTTCAGCAAGTATAAAATCAGTCGTCAGCCAGCGATCAGTCGTCGCCAGCCAAAATACATTTTAGTCGACTAAATCACCTGTAGATTTAGTCGACTAAAACTAGACCAACACTGATACATTCCAGGTGACTAAAATGTGACTGAAACTATAAGTGAAAACTATTCAAGAGACTAATGTTTGACTATGATGTTTTGTTTTTCTCGTTTTGTGTTTTGTTTTGTAGTTTTTGTTCTTTTTTGTCTTGTTCCTGTTAACTGTATTGTCCTGTCTGTCTTTGTTTTGTTATGTTATGTTTGTTTGTTTTTGTTTTCTTGTTTTTTTCCCCCTTCTGTTTGCTTTGTTGTATTATTTTACCTATGAAAGCCATTTATCTGTCAGAAGGGTAGGCACTATAAGCTTAGGCTTCAGCCTACACCTTTTGGTCAATGTTTCTTTTGCAAAAAGAGCAGGCACTGTATTGATTTGTTATAATGACCAAAATAAAGAAACTCTAATGAATAAAAACTAAAATAGAAATTTGCTGCCAAAAACAACACTGCCCAGCACTGCACCATGGAAGACTGTCCCGTTGGGACTTCCCCAACAGCGTAGGGAGGGAACTCCTGTAGGGAAGTGCTTTTGAAAAGAAAACAGCTTCCAGCCTCACCATTATTACGATTATATCAAACGAGCACCCCTCCACACCTATAATCAAAACAAATAATTCAGCTGCTCTGTTCTCCCAGAGCGCTAGCAAACTCGGTGGCTTTAGGCTAGCTGGTTTCTTGGGACATTTGTGGTCTTAGTGACTACATCTGTCATTAAAAAGAATATGTTTTTTCAGCGATTTAAGGGTAACTGTTGCCTTGACGTTGTGGTAGAGAAAGTATAGCACACTGTTGTTCACAGCCTAGGGCTGTAGGTACTGTGAACGTTTTACTGCAGTGCTTTTCAATTGTCCTCACGTTCCACAAGTTAACCCCTCCCTGGCATATTTTTGCTTTGATAAAGTTGATAATGCGCATCATGTAAAATATGTACCATCGTTTTTGTATTATTCCATTTTCATTGTATCGTTGTATGATGTTATCTGATAACAGCTGAAAATATATTTACAAACAGTTTTTCAGAAAACGTTTAAGAGTTAGGCAACCCATGTTCACCCGGCTGCCTTGTTAATGTGTACTACTTTATGCGATCAAAGTCCTTCACATATTGCTTTACTGTAGGCCTAAAGAACACGTGTTTGTACAGAAGGGAGGCTCGTATGCTCTGTGTATAGTTTGTCAGCTGCATTTTGGTTAATGAATGCCACAAACGAAAAAGTCCACACTATTGATCCATAATGTATAAATTATAGGGTTCAGGACAACGAGGCCTTTTCGTGGAGGGGTCAGAATGAAATTTGGACTCTGGACTGTTTTTCGTCTGTGGTACTCAGGAAAGTCATCTCTGAATCTCTTTCATCCAGTCAGTGAATGTAAATGTACAAACTTTGAGAGTGGTATAGTATTTTCCCTCAAAAGCCAAAGAAAAACATCATATTTATCCAGGATACTGTACTGTAATGTATGGAGCTGTATGCTGTGTTTGAACCAGAAATCCAAGTCACAGAAATATTATTGGGGAAATAAATAACTGTTATAATGTAGCTCTTCTATTAGATACAGGTAGGAAACCAACTTTATCCAATCAGGAGAGAGAACCACACGAAGATAATTGATCAGTTTCAAACCTGTTTGCCATGTAGTTATTTTGATTAATCACGTCCACTTTCACTTAATTGTCTATGCTGTTTCCTGATTGGATGAGATTAGTATCCTGATTTGAAAATGTAGGTCCTACAGTATTTCTGCTTACTAAAGCGTTGAAGAGACTACGAGAAACGAGTTACAGAATGAATATAAATAAATATAAATAAATTAAATATACTCTATAGCAATAATGACATCAAAAATAACCATACACTCTAAACCTGTGTTGTTGACAACACATTTGGATTTAGTTTGAGTCATAGTATTTAGAATACAATTCCATTACATTTTTTAAAGTTTTAGTTTTAGTCTACATATAAGATTTGAGTTAGTTTAGATCTACAAGCTCACAATGCATTGCTCTGTGACGTGTAGTGACCTTGTAGATCTGCTATTTTCTGACCATGACACCTGCACACAACCACGGATGAAATGAGTTGTCTTAGTTCTAACATTTTAGTCTAGTTTCTATTGGCAGTACATTGTGTCAGTTTTACTCATCATAGTTATTTTAGTTCAGTGAAAAAAGGTAGTCGACATTTTTCATACAACGTAGTTTTAGTCAACAGACAGACAGAGAGCATAATCAACAGTCTACCACAATCTGCGTTAAGCATGAAGATACTTTTTGTTATGTACATGCATACATTATTAAAACAAAATAAAAGAACATTTAATAAAAACATACAAATACACTGTGGTGTGCAGTTTATACTGTAGCTACATACTGTAGTAAGTATAGGCCTAGTTAATAATTAACATCAGCTGCATACTGTAAAGAGATTATCATTAACATCAGAATCATGGCATGTCTCTAAAGTACAAAGTATAACAAAACAGATTTTCACCTCAAATTTAACAAAGTCTTATACCTAAAATCTTCAAAAGGAGAACGCCTTTTGCAAACCATAATTATTTTCAGAGATGTTAAATTTAATTTAAGTTCTTAAAATATAATTGTTAGAACGTTTAGTTTTGGATGGATTTGACAGTTTGATGAGAAAATATAACACAATATTTTCATGGAAAGCCGAGGATGAGTCTACTTTGTGTAACCGACAGGACAGATGGTCAGGGGAACAGAGTTTTTACCATTCTGGTTCATATGTGGATTGAATAATGGATAGAGTTTCTCAGTGAAGGTGCAGCCAGTGAAAGAGTAGATTAGAACTCTGGCCTCCACATCATAAAAGGAGACAAGACCTTCCTCATAATCAGCAAACACTCCCACTTTCTGGAGCTTCTCTCTCACAGTAAGGATGACAGGAGTGTCAGTAACAGTGCTGTAGCTGTAGAGCGTTCCATTCTGCAACACGATTGCCCAGTAACCATAGCTCGGTCTAAATTCAACTGATCCCTTCCTGCTGACGGACTCTCTGGCTACTCCTAAAGTCCAGCCAGTCTTCCCCTTTATTTGAATCTCGTAGTAAAACTTCCCTGAGGAGAAGCTTTGTTTTCCTAAAACAGAGTAGTTCGTGGAGAATCTCTCTCTGTTGTCTGGGAGGTTCTTCTTTACATCTCCGTGACTCACTTGTTTTCCATCCTCCGACAGGATGAGGTTGGGATGTACCGTATCAGGGTCCAGAGTTACATCCACAGCATATTGCTGGATCCTCCTCAGCTCATCGCCACCCAGCTTCTTCATCTCTTGACTGAGTGTCTTCTCCAGCCGAGCCACGGCTGTGCTCACGATCTCCACATATGAAGACTGACGGACCTTGACCTTTGTCCAGTCCTTGGTGGGTGGAGGGATGTTGATGGACGGGAGGTTCTGGAGGAAGTGGAGGTGGTCTTCAGTGTGTGAGAGTTTCCTCAGCTCAGAGCTTCTCTTCTTCAGCTTAGTGATTTCCTCTTCCAGCTCTTCGATGAAGCCTTCAGCCTGTTTCTGTGTTGTTTTCTGCTTCTCTTCAATCACATGAATGAGCTCAGCCTGGCTTCTCTCAATACAGCTCACCAGAGCAGTGAAGAACTGCACACTGTCTTCCATCTCTCTGTCTGCATCTTTCTGGCTGAGGTCTACTGATTGTTTGACCTCCTGAATCTTCTCTTGTCTCTCCTGGATCATCCGCTGAACTTCGGCCTCCGTCTTTCCCAGCTCAGCCTTCTTTCCATCATATTCCTCTTTCAGAGATACAATGCGATGTAACTTGTGGTCTGACTTAGTGCAGAACTGACAAACACACACGTTGTCAGTCTTACAGAACAGCTCCAGAGGTCTGTCATGTTCCGTACACATCAAGTCTTCCAGGTTCTTCACAGGGTCGATTAGCTTGTGTCGTTTTAACGCTGTGACTCTCTGATGAAGCTCCAGGTGAGTCTCACAGTAGGAGGTCAGACACACCAGGCAGGACTTCACAGCCTTGAGCTTGTTCTCAGAGCAGATGTCGCAGCACACTTCATCTGGTTCAGCAGGTTCCTGGATTGCGTTGGACGTTTTTTTCAGCTGCTTTGACTTCCTGAACTGATCAACCAACTCAGAAATGAAAGTATTGACAAAGATCTCTGGTATTTTACAGAACCTTTTGTTACACAGTGGACACTGACACACATCATTAGTGTCCCAGTAATGTGTGATGCAGGCTTTGCAGTAGTTGTGTCCACACGGAGTGGTGACTGGATCGGTGAACACGTCCAGACAGATGGAACACAGGAACTGCTCTTCAGACAGGAGGCTGCTGGCAGACGCCATTTCTACACACTGGAAGCAAAGGTTGAAAATCAAGTCAGTTGTTTATAGGCCTAGACAGGACTTTAGCCCTGACATAAACGCCCTCTCCAGATATTTCCGTGTCCTACTGTTTGTGTCTCTTTTGTGTCCCCATCAGAGTTGTATCTACAATAAAGGGCCAATTCATACTCCTATTTTAGAGCCGAATAAAAGTCGGTTCGGCGCTGTAGAGCCTACCATGTGACGTCATTTGGCCCTGTAGAGCCTACAATGTGACGTCATTTGGCTCTGTAGAGCCTACAATGTGACGTCATTTGGCTCTGTAGAGCCTACAATGTGACGTCATTTGGCTCTGTAGAGCCTACAATGTGACGTCACTAGACCAGGCTAGTTTACTCTAGACAAGCCGAAATCATTTTGGCACTACAGCGCCGAAACAGCGGTAATATAGGAGTATGAATCGGCCCTAAGGCGAGGACAGGCGAGGGCAGGCGTCCGCCTGTCCAAATCTGGCCTGGCCAAAATCCATACAATGAGAAAAAAATGGTATGGATATTAGTGGACAGCTGATTGGCCGTTGCGCAACCCTCAATCACCCATTGGATTGTAAATGCATGCCTTTCAGCCTTTGTATCCTACTGTCTGGCAGGTATATCTCTAACCTTTAGTGCTACGTTTGGGATTTGTTTATAAACATTTTGGTATTTGTTTATAAACATATGGGATTTGTTTATAAACATTTTGATATTTGTTCATAAACATTTTGATATTTGTTCATAAACATTTAGGATTTGTTTATAAACACTTTGATATTTGTTTATAAACATTTGGGATTTGTTTATAAACATTTAAGATTTGTTTATAAACATTTTGATATTTGATTATAAACATATAGGATTTGTTTATAAACATTTTGATATTTATTTATAAACATTTGGGATATGTTTATAAACATTTTAATATTTGTTTATAAACATATAGGATTTGTTTATAAACATTTGGCATTTGTTTACAGATATTTTGGTATTTGTTTACAAACATTTCCTACTGTTTGTGTCGCTTTTGTGTCCCCATCAGAGGCGTATCTACAATAAGGGCCGATTCATACTCCTATTTTAGAGCCGAATAAAAGTCGGTTCGGCTCTGTAGAGCCTACAATGTGACGTCATTGGGCTACGCCGGACTACAAAATGACGTCGGACTACAAAATGACGTCAGACCGCAATCTGCAGTCAAAGATGTCCCTAGATGCTCTGTCATTGGTCGAATCAGTCAGGAAGCAGACAGGCAAATCGACCAATGACAATTAAAGCTTCTAGGAACATCTTTGAATGCAGATTGCGCCCCCTAGATGTGTGACAGAGACTAAATCATTTTTGGAGCGTTCTACCCATTGCTGGCTATCTGAATACCAAAAAAAATAAAAAGGTCATAAAAATGTTGACATATTATTGCTTATAGCAGCTGCCTCCACATGAACAAATTAATAACCAAAGAACAGCAACCTAACCAGTGACCTAACCACACACGCAGACTCTCACCCCCCCCCCCCCCCCCCCCCCCCGCCTCTATCTCTCTCCCCCTCTTTGACAGCCACACGTGAACTTGGTCTCCACACACACACACACACACACACACACACACACACACACACGCGCGCGCAACTAAATGCACCACTAAATGCAATTTAGAGTAAACATACTTCTTAAAGGATACTTTACCAAAACCCTGATCAAGCTAGTATAGTTTTAAATGCATCCACCTCACTGAAAACACTCCATTATGTTGTAGAACCACACAATAGGCTATGAACCACAGCTAAACAGAAAATATGGTCTGCTTTCTGTATGTATAGAACAGTTTTATGTAACTATGCTCACCTGTCAATGTCTGTAATTCCTTCCCGTTTATAGAAAATCCTGTTGATTTGATCCACGTAGCTCTGTTGTCTCAGTGCTGTGGTTTTTAACTTTCGTTTTTGAAACGTCATTGAGATTACGCAACAGCAGCAGCCAGTAGCCCGGAGTGATCTAGTGACAGAGTAACGACACTCCCGTTGACTCGCATTGTAACAATGGAATGCGGAAGTGCTCATTCTATCTCAATGGAATAGTTCCAGCCATATAGGAGCAATGTTTGGAACTATGGCGCTATAGGCATTAGGCACCCGCTTTGCAGTGCCACCACTCTCTTACTGGATTACTCTGCAGTAGCCTACACCCTACTGGTGTCATATTTCATTATGTGACAAAGTTCAGAACGCGCGCGCGCGCGCGCACACGCTCACTCACACACACACAACAAACCATGTACAACCCAGATTCGGCACAAACAAGGGACTAAATTCTTTTCGCTCCTATGCGACCAAAATGTGGAACGCCCTACCAACAGTCATTAAGACATGTGAATCCCTTGGCTCCTTCAAAACTGCTCTCAAAGGGCACCTACGGATGGCTGCAATTCGAAACTGGCCTCTGTAAAAGCTGAATTTGTATCTGGATTGTACTATGTTTTTGTATGGACGTGGTGTTGGGTGCCTGCACATATGCACACATGGCATCAACGCATGGTGTTGTGTGCAGGCGCCCTACACTCTGTCTTTGTACTATGGATTGTACTATGTTTTTGTATGGACGTGGTGTTGGGTGCCTGCACATATGCACACATGGCATCAACGCATGGTGTTGTGTGCAGGCGCCCTACACTCTGTCTTTCGTTTTCTTTTCTTTTATCCCCCTGTTCCCCTCACTGTATATATACTTTTTTTTCCCTTTTCGCTTCCTATATGATGAATTCCTGTTCTGTTCTTTAACTACATAGAAGTGTCTATTTGTTTGTCTCTAAATGTTTTGATGAATTGAACAATGTGGACCCTGTTGTAAACAAGTGTAAGGCTTAATTGGGTCGTCCACTCACAGTTAACAGTCTTTGTATTGAGTTTGTGCTTGAAATGTACTGTAATTCTGCAAACTGTTAATAAAGATTTCAATCAATCAATCAAACACACACACACACACACACACACACACACACACACACACACACACACACACACACACACACACACACACACACACACACACACACACACACACACACACACACACACACACACACACACACACACACACACACACACACACACACACACACACACCAATAGACAGCTATAGTCTCTTGCAATGCCATGCCGTAGCCTAAAGAATAAATGGTTGAACTTTATAATTAACAAGAATGCAATGCATAGCTCTAAGAATCCACAAAGCACTATCATTCCACATATAACAGAGAAAAGGGAATAATATTGTCAATGTTTCCAGTTAGGAACCATGACTTTCTCTCTCGCACAGTGAAGCCTTTTCTAAAAACAAAAGCAAAGAGCTATATAATGTCACAGCCTGTCAAGTGCATTTAAACCATTCAGTACGGGAACCCCTTTTGGTGTTGTAAGCATTCTGTTGTATAGCCTACTTTAGCTATTGAAAAATAGCAGATCTACAAGCTCATAGCGCGGCTGAGTGCCGCGCTTCTAGATCTGCTATTTTTTTTAATTTATTGTGAAAACGTGGTGCAAATCTTTGAATATATATATTCTTAAAGAGCGAACGTTTTTAACTCATCTATGCTTCTAGGGGGTCACTGGAACTACATATTTTCAGATAGGGATCTGCGGCTAAATACAGATAATTCTGGGGGTCCTTGACATGAAATAAAGTTGAACACCACTGATATTGAAAGATTGTTTTTTCTGAAAACTGTCTGATTTAGAAGCCATTTTTCATTAGAATCTAGGTCTAAATGGGTTAAACTTCCTGCAGACTCGTTCCAAGTGCATGCCTCTCTCTTCACTCTCATAGATTGCAAGCAAAACAAAAGATATGCTACCTGGAGACTGAAGGCCTATTCATAGTCTGGATTTTCGGTGGTGAGGTGACCACCGCTCCGGTGGTAAGCTGACCACCGCTCCGGTGGTGAGGTGACCACCGCTCCGGTGGTAAGCTGACCACCGCTCCGGTGGTGAGGTGACCACCGCTCCGGTAGTGAGGTGACCACCGCTCCGGTGGTGAGCTGACCACCGGAGCTGTAATAACGTTGAGCGGTTATCTTTGAAATGTAGTGGAATGAAATAAGTCTATAAAAAAAAAATCACACCCGTGTGAACTGAGTGGTGCAATCCCCCCCCCCACCTCTCTCTCTCTCTCTCTCTCTCTCATTAGCAGGCAACAGTACAGCACTATCCCTATCTCTGTTTCTGGCAAACAGCGCCCCTACTGGTACTCATTATACTCGTGCTCATTATTTAACACATAGGAGGACACATAGGGGAACACGGACATTGCTGTTCCTTGGAGTGGTTGCACCACTCAGAAACTCAATGAAAATGAGTACATGTACTCCACTCATTTTCAACCTGTATACAAATTGGTTGAAATGCTCACTATAACGAAAAAATAAACAACATTGCATGTATGCACCTGGGACGTATCCTGGGACGTAGCCCAGGACCCTGTGCGTTGCACCAGAGGCCTGCCCTCACCAGCCCCAGGACCTGTGCGTTGCACCAGATTCCCAGCACCAGGCACTTCATCCAGGAGTGGTGGTGCAATGCAGTGTTGTTTTCGTCGACTAAAACTAAGACGAAAAATGTTCATCGACTACCTTTTTCCACTGACAAAAACGAATGGAAACTAAATGAAAACTAAGCTATGATGACTAAAACTAAGACTAAATATACTGATAATTTCGTCGACAAATAAAAACTAGACTAAAATGTTAGGAAGGGACTAGTGGACAAGAGATCCACTATAAGTCAATTTACTCTTGGTTGCATGCTGAAAATATGATCTACAAGCTCACAACGCGTCGCGTTGCGACGCGTTGTGAGCTTGTAGATCGGCTATTTTCAGCAAGTGTAAAAACACTCATTACGACGGCATCAAGGTCCACCAAAACACATTTCAGTCGACTAAATTACCTGTAGATTTAGTCGACTAAAATCTTATGACATTTAGTCGACTAAAACTAGACTAACACGAAGACATTTCCAGGTGACTAAAATTTGACTAAAACTAAATGAAGTTTCAGTCCAAAGACTATGACTAAACTAAAATAGAAATTTGCTGCCAAAAACAACACTGGTGCAATGGTTCCGCAGACTCCACCCGAGCGAGAAGGTGGTGCTCGGAGCCTGCAGCGAGATGTAATTTAATTTAATTTAATGTAATCCAGTCTGTGTCTCAGAGGAGGTCTGTGGACATCTGTGGATGTTGCAACGTGTTCTTTCCATTTTAAAGTTCACTGTATTAAACTTGTTGTAACCTGTATGGCCTTATGTATTCCCCCTAATCCTGTATGTACACTGCTTTTGTATTGACTTTAATATTTTGTACGGCATTATATTATGGTTAATTTACTGTTTGACTTTGGTTAAATAGTCCATTTCCATTATCCAACCTTATCACAGACCGCTGGCAGAATGGGGCTACTATACCATATGGAACAGAGCCAATTACCACTGCCTCATTGAGAGCACAGCCTTCACCTACCGCTGTATCTAAACGTAAACGCATCCCCAAACCCAGGAAGATTGCACCATCGAAACGTCAGTCATTTCTATTTATACTACAGCACCTGAATAAAGCTTAAACTGTCCAGCGTCTTCTCCTTCTGCAAATATCCCTGTTCCTGTGATGCACATCTACGTGATGGTAGATTCCCTTTGTTCTCAAGGTCTGACTGTTCAGAAACATGCCTATACCAGTGACTTCCCAGGAAGAGAAAGGCTGTTGTTTCTAGTGGCTTGGAATCACCATCACGAGGATGTAATTTGTTGGTTTCTGAACTGGACATAGTCCACCAATGAGACACAGATTAGTAAGGACCAATGTGAAGTTAAGATTGAAAATGGCCAAAGTGCTCATTTAATCACTTGAACCCAGCATCCATATTCTGGTGGGGGGGGGCTAAAATAACCGAAGGTCACAACTCGTACAATACGACACATTGGCTAAAACATTTAGCATGGACATAAATAAGTGGTCCATGAATAGAGACAACTCAGTTTGTTTGTCTGTTTCTAGCCTTAGCTTAAAAAAAAATACACTGAGACAAACCCCGGTTCGAAAAAGCACGGAAGCCAATCGAGTCTGGGCGACAACAAGGAAGGCAACTCCATATAATTAGAGGGACTAGCAGGCTAGCTACTCAGGGGACATTCTACCTTCCACGGTAAACACAGATGAGCTCTTACCACTCTCGTCCACTCAGATCAATCGCCGAGAAAAGGAAGAGCAAGTGGAAGTGACGCGCATGAGCACAGTGCCGGCATAGGCACTTCCTGTGTAATCGCACGGGAATCATCGGTAAATGACATGGAACCAGACGACATCCACGAGATTAAATGACTGACCGTCATATGAGAACAACAGACAACATCCACCATACGACACCGACCAGATTAACTGACTGACTGTCATTATGAGACCAACAGACAACATCCACCAGACGACATCGGCCAGATTAACTGACTGACTGTCATGAGACCAACAGACAACATGGACCAGATCAACTGACTGAGTGTCATAATTATGAGACACACAGTGAGGGCAACAGGGCTTTTCTGTGTTGACATTGAGCTGAATGAGCAAAAGCAATAAGGGGAATAAATATACAAACCATAACCAAAGCGGCATGGCTTATAGGCCTATGCCTCAAATGGCCTGCATGCACCTCCGGTTATTAAAAGACCTCATAGAATGATCCGTGAATGTTTGTGAATATTATACAGAACTAAAAATATATAATTAATAGGGCAGACTGTGTATAGTGTATGTCACATATTTCCCCAGCTGGTCCTGAGAGTATGAACTTTACACTTTATACAGTACCTCAACATAACACATAATAACCAATTATTACACTCCCTCATGCTAATCATCCCTAAACAACAAACAGTTACGAAACCAAAAGGCAATGCATTGCTTACGGGAAAAAATAAAAGGTTGCTGCTCACCCAACCTTTCAGTGGGGAGTGGTCCACTGGGTCCTTGGTTCTGATCCAGCTCTGGTCGTTTCTGCAGAGCTCAAAGCCTCAGAAAGTGGTCCGACCAAACTTTCTCTCCTTCCCTAGAACAAAGTTATTCGGTCAAAATGTGTGGTTGTTCGAGTTCAGCTCTGATTTGGCTTAGTATTGGTTTTGTTTGGCAAAGAATCACAACCACAACAAACCCTCTTCTAACATACATGCCCAAAATGGAACCCAGGCTCGGCGCAACACTTCCTGTTCTTTTATAGCTTCCTGGCAGTTCACTTCCTGGACTCGGAACTATATTCCTGGAACTATTTCTCGCTTGCATTCTCCCCACAGCTCCCCCTCTGATCAAACCTTGTCATTTTGTTTAACAGAGAATGGATGACCTGCATGGTTCAACTATACACAAAACACATTATATTGTATTCTCCGTACAACTACATTTCAGTGTTAAATATTAAACCAAAGTTTAACCAACATACTCCCCTGTTATTCCCCAGTATGTTAACCCATTCTGACCTGAGATCAGATTCATACGAGGTTTCCACTGGACACACACTGGTCTGATGAACCCATTCTGACCCGAGATCAGATTCAAAAAATGTCAGTCATTCTTCGATTTTTAAAAAATAGCAGACCTACAAGCTCGTAGCGCGCCACTCGGTGGCGCGCTAAGAGCTTGTAGATCTGCTATTTTTCAATAGCTAAAGCATAACGTAATGCTAACACCAAAACAGCTTCCCGGCCAGAATGGGTTAAATATTAAACCAAAGTTTAACCAACATACTCCCCTGTTATTCCCCAGTATGTTAAAAGGACAGGAAATACAATATTTCACACATTTTATGTGGCAGTGTAGTGTGTCACAAAACTAGGGGGTTTTCATCATTCTGAATCCATTACAAGCATTATAGTTTTGCCCCAAAAAACACTCCTTGGGCTAAATTCGGCCATAGACACTTGCCCAAATGTGCCCAAATGTGCCCACACTGTGCATCACATGACGGCTATGGCCTTTTAAAGCCCAAGGAGTGTTTTTCGTGCAAAACTAATGCTTGGAATGGATTCAGAATGATGAAAACCCCCCTACTTTGACACGTCACATGCTATACTTAAAGCATAATGAAATTTAGAACATGTTGCCTTATAATGGTTGTTGTATGGTACCCTGACTTTCAGTAGCTGTCAGAAATCCCCCTAGGGTGGTTATGGAATATATGTTAGTACTGTAGTAGACACCTTTACGAACACATTGGTGAAGAAAATTCTTGGTAAGAAATGTATTCCCAGAGTGTCTCTTTCACTATCTATTCTGACCTCACTCTCACTATCTACCTACGTCTCTCTCTCACAATCTATCACTTAACTCTCTCTCTCTCACTATCTACTTACGTCACTCTCTCACAATCTATCACTTACCTCTCTCTCTCTCGCTCTCTCTCACCATCTACTGACTTCTGTGCCGCTCTCCTTAATCTCTTTGTTCCATATTATTCCCTCATTTCCATCGACACAAAAAGAACCCCCCCTTAGGGCCACCATCTACGCCCAGGGAAACATTACCACTAGATGGTAACGGGTGAGCCTGTTCAACCCAGACCGACTTTGATCTGCGGCTGCTGTCGCTAGTTTACTGCCACGGGGAGAGATATTATTAAAGCAAAGCAAGGATAGATAGGTGAGAAAGAACAAGATGGACAGAAGTGATAATATGCTACAGAAACAATCTCAGACACGCTGCGACAAATCACTTCATGGTGTCCACGTGTTTATGTCTAGTTGTCATCGCTCATAGCTCATGTGATGTAAGCTGTTATGGGCATAGGTGGGCTTTTCACCAAGGTCAGCATGAGGAGTACACTTTTGTGTAGCTTTTTGCGTTCTGTCTTCAGAGTCAGAACCGAATGTTCCGTTTTTACGCACAGCATAATTATTTGGAACAAAGCGTCCCGGAAAAAGCACAACTTTCTGTTATTCTAAATCAAAGCTGAAGACGTTTGTTTTTCACTGAGGTTTTTCATTAATTCATTGTGCTGCTCTGTCGTTTGTATTCTCTCGTCTCATCAGAACATGCCCATATTATGAAGTCCTGGGATCTCCGGATCTCCGTGCCTATGTTGTGGGCATATTGGTCGGCTCAGCCGTTCTGGAAAACTCTGCGTCCGAACGACGCTGGGCACACAGCCCTCCCTCAGGTTCTCACAACACACACGGGCACACAGCACACACTGAGGGGCACACAGCACACACACAGCACACACTGAGGGCACACATGCACTCTCTCAGGTTCTCACAACACACACAGGCACACAGCACACACTGAGGGGCACACAGCACACACTGCGGGCACACATGCACTCCCTCAGGTTCTCACAACACACACGGGCACACAGCACACACTGAGGGGCACACAGCACACACACACACAGCACACACTGAGGGCACACATGCACTCTCTCAGGTTCTCACAACACACACAGGCACACAGCACACACTGAGGGGCACACAGCACACACTGAGGGGCACACAGCAGCACACACTGCGGGCACACAGTACACCCTCAGGTTCTCACAACACACACAGGCACACAGCACACACTGAGGGCACACATGCACTCCCTCAGGTTCTCACAACACACATGGGCACACAGCACACACTGAGGGGCACACAGCACACACTGAGGGGCACACAGCAGCACACACTGCGGGCACACATGCACTCCCTCAGGTTCTCACAACACACACAGGCACACAGCACACACTGAGGGGCACACAGTACACCCTCAGGTTCTCACAACACACACAGCGAGTTAGTCGGTTGTGGCGGTTTGTCCATGAGGTCATCAGTATTATATGTCCATAAATAATATGTGCGCATATCGGAAGCTCCATTATACGGCTTGTGCAAGGATATACTGTCACTGTGATTGAACCGTAGCCACTCTGAGTGGACAGTCGAGTCAAACGCTCTCACCAGAACCTGATTTACCATCTGCCTATCGGGTCGCCACTCGAGCGGCCCCGAGTCGGCTCAATTCAACTCTTCAACGTTCGACACGGCAACTCGTGTGTCGCCTCACGTGGCTCAAGTTCGCCTGAGACGGCGCGCCTCCTACATCGTGGTCAGACACGATACTTTAGCGACCACAAAACTGTCCGCAGTTGTTGTATAGGTGGCGAGAGGCACTTCTGCGTTGGCCACAGAAGCGGGGTTACAGGCACAAGCCGTATGAGTTTAGAATGTTCTCCATATACAGAAGGCATACAGTATGGGCATATAGGTCTGATTGGCAGTTCTGGACAACATCAATCATTATTTATAGGGAGCTGGGTGGTCCTTGGGCCAGCTGGGTGGACCTTCTTGACCCATCTGGGTGGTCCTTGGGCCATGCAGCTGAAGCACCCTTTTGGCTGTATAATGTCTTGTCTCAAAGGCTCCCGAGCTTCCCCATTAAGAAAGAGTTCTACATTCAAAAGATGGAGGATATAACAAAAAAAAAAAAAACATTGATTTTCTCTTTACTAAAACAGATGTCTGTATAATCCTCCTCTTATGTACGTTCAGACACACTGAGCCTCTCCCATGCAAGTCAACTTTGAGATGGGATGAGACGGTGGTGTAACCTAAATCTCCATCATGATTAGATCAAATATGGCCAACTGCCAACACCAGGCCCAGGAAATAATTCCCAATGCATTTTTCCTCATAGACATTTCAAAAAGTATTTTTTTAAAGACCTTTTAAGCCTCGTACGACGAAGCCAACTGGAATTGTGACAAATCATGACTACAAATGCAATATTTTGGACCAAACAAATAATTACAAAGAAGAAAAACAACAAAAAAAAGTGTTGTAACCTGCCGTTTTTTTTTTTTAAATAAATACTTTTTGACACAGGAGCTTGTCTCTGTTTTCAGACAAGAATGATATTAATGTGATATGATGATAATTATGACGATGGTATGTTGTGCATGCAAGTAGAAGTCTATTAGAC
Organism: Protomyctophum bolini; assembly: GCF_963924005.1. NCBI lineage: Eukaryota > Metazoa > Chordata > Actinopteri > Myctophiformes > Myctophidae > Protomyctophum > Protomyctophum bolini. The sequence goes on from NC_137865.1 coordinate 48,104,715, forward strand.
TTTGTGATATCAAGTTCATGCACATTTGCTAATTAAATGAATAGGTTTAGCCTTTATACTTTTATACTGGTTATAAAAACCAGCCTGAACGCTTTAGCGAGGATATTTATAAGCATCGATCCAACGCCAGCCTGCAGCGGCACAGCAGACGGTTCGTATAGCCAAAGAGCGACTGGACACATGGCCATAAACAACTGTTATAGTCCGGCATAAATTATGCTTACAGTATATCCATAAAACACTCCTAATGACAAACAATAGTCCATATAGATAAATTATACTTATGTCCATAAAGCATTCTTAATGGCAGAGATAAATCAGGATCTCTTAGGATAATTACCAACTAACTGAGGAAGTCGCAGCCTCGTGTAGTTTAGTAACAGTATAGGCTCACCACCATGTTTCATCCCTCTAGCACCCAGAGTTGCTTTTTAGCAACAAATTTAATTTAATTAATGACTAAATTATTATTATTTTTTCTGTTCTTTTTTCACCTAAACGTCATCAGTGATGTTCATTGCAATGCCATTTCAATGCCATTGGTCATGATATTTGCATATAAACACCCCCCACAGAGGCTGAAATTCACACAAATAAAAAATGTCTGGACGCGATTTTGAACATTTTTTTAACCTAAGACTTTTGACCTTTACCCTAATAAAAGTAGGTAAAATAATTGTAATATATGTTTTTTTTGTGATCATTAGAATGTCTAGAACATGTTTTATTCATTATTGTGAAAGATATCCCCCAAATGTAAATTATTAATTTATTATATTATTATATAATTATTATATAATTATTATAAAATTTTCATCAAACTTTATTTTTTTATTTTTTTTAACATATTTTTTTGTGTCAGTCCTAGTAGTACAAAGTAGTAGTAAGGTTGAAATCTATTTTTTGCAAGTAGAAATTAATGCGGGTGTTAGAGGCTTAACACACTCTGACCTGAGATCAGATTCTACCACCAACAGTAGGCTCACCACCATGTTTCATATTAACACATTTTGGACTGAGGTCGATTAAAAAAAAAGGCTTCAAAATCAGAAAAAAAACATGTTTATATGTCAGTGGTGCTCAACCTTTTTCATGTCAAGGACCCCCAGAATTATCTCTATTGGGCCACACGGACCCCCCATCTCAAAATATGGTGTTCCAGGCACCCCCCCCCCCCCCCCCAGAAGCTCAATATTTTAGTTAAAATTGTTCGCTCTGAAATATATATTCAAAGATTTGCGCCATGACTTTAAAAAAATAGCAGACCTACAAGCTCGTAGCGCGCCACTCGGTGGCGCGCTATGAGCTTGTAGATCTGCTATTTTTCAATAGCTAAAGTAGAACAGATTGTTTAAAACACCAAAAGGGGTTCCCGCCCAGAATGGGTTAAATACACAGCTCAGCCTGCAAACATGTATGTGCACGTAAAACACACGACACATGTGCAAAGTATGCATCGGTGAAAAGTACATTTAAGTACAATTTTGAGACATGTTTACTTGACTTTACTCTTTCGATATTTCATACTTCTACTACAGTATATCTCAAAGGCAAATTAGTACTTTTTTTTTTACTCCATTACAAAATTATTTTTATACAATTAAACCTGTTGGTTTGAAACCTGCAGACCTTGCTTAGTGCTTATAGCCTGCTTTTAGCCAGATCGATCTCCGATGGTGTTATTTCATTTAGGTGGCTGTCTTCAGAGCCATCTAATGGAAGAGTTACGACACTGATGGGGCAGAAACCCAGAGCCATCTAATAGAAGAGTTACGACACTGAGGGTGCAGAAACCCAGAGCCATCTAACAGAAGAGTTACGACATTGAGGGGGCAGAAACCCAGAGCCATCTAATAGAAGAGTTACGACATTGACGGGGCAGAAACCCAGAGCCATCTAATAGAAGAGTCACGGCATTGAGGGGGCAGAAACCCAGAGCCATCTAATAGAAAAGTTACGACATTGAGGGGGCAGAAACCCAGAGCCATCTAATAGAAGAGTTACGACACTGAGGGGGCAGAAACCCAGAGCCATCTAATAGAAGAGTTACGACACTGATGGGGCAGAAACCCAGAGCCATCTAATAGAAGAGTTAGGACATTGAGGGGGCAGAAACCCAGAGCCATCTAATAGAAGAGTTACGACATTGAGGGGGCAGAAACCCAGAGCCATCTAATAGAAGAGTCATGACATTGAGGGGGCAGAAACCGAGCACTCGAGACGCTGTTCATGCAGCCTGGAGAGGGACGAGCTGGAGTTGGAAATACATTGTTTTCAACGAGGGCGGCGCAAACAAGAGCTATTTTAGGCATGTGTGCAACATGACAACTGTTTTAAGGTTTTAAAGTACAATGCGCTACAGGGGTCTAGCGCATTGTAACGGGGACAGACTCCCACTTGTTACTGGCTGATATCGACAATAAGCCACTGCCGACCTACTTATTTTATTTCATTCATTTCAATTTGTGTTATTCCTAAATATTCCTAGTTATTGTGGCCAGACGCTGTGGTTGTCAGTGAAGCATCCTACATGCATTTGTGTGTGTGTGTGTGTGTGTGTGTGTGTGTGTGTGTGTGTGTGTGTGTGTGTGTGTGTGTGTGTGTGTGTGTGTGTGTGTGTGTGTGTGTGTGTGTGTGTGTATGTGCGTGCGTTCGTGGTGTAATTAGAATGGAATTCGATTATTTATGTTCTACATTCTAAATGAGCTCTCAGAGGGAGCAAAAGCAGTTTGGAAAAATAAAAGCTGGATATAAACAATGTCAAGAGTTTATTCTCTGAATGTGTTGCTGCTGCAAATGAATATTTGTTATTACAATATAGTTATAGTCCTACTATGAAGAGAGTACACTGTCCAACACGCAGCCTTTCATGGTGTCATAATTCATCTTTCATTCGTTGAAAAGGGCTGTATGTGTGGAAGAGAATTTCAATTAGTCGAATGCTGATAGCAGTTATTTTATGACAGTAATTTCAAAAGCATACCGTATAGCCGCATGTAGCAATTTCTATGGAAATATAAATTGCGCCTTCAGAAGGAATGAAACATGTTTGAACGCATATGAAAGAAATTACCTGTAAAAGATATACGGTAGGTTCATCATTTACCAGCGCTCAGGTTTCATGGCCTGGCTCAGTGCCGCTATAGTATAGGCCACATACCGTACATACACATACAATGAATTAATTAATGTTTTATTTCCTTCCCTATACTCCTTCATATGATCCATTAAACTTGCTGCATGCTTTAAAAAAACAACTCAGTGGCCTTGTGGTTAGAGTGTCCGCCCTGAGACTGGGAGGTCGGGGTTCGATCCCCGGCCGGGTCATACCAAAGACTGTAAAAATGTGACCCAGTGCCTCCCTGCTTGACACTCAGCATCAAGGGTTGGATTGGGGGTATAAGTCCCTGCGACATACTAGCGTCATGTCCAGGGGGTGTACTTGTACATCAAGCTGCCTCACGCTACAGAAACAGGAGATAGGCTCCTGCCCTATGGGCCTCATGGCTCGGCAAGGCTACTTACTTATGCTTTAAAGGAAAATTCCATGCTAGAAGGCTTTCTTACCTTTATGGTAGGTCCAGGTGTTATTTTGTGCAAAAGCGCATTATTGGCTATTTCCCCTACCATAAGCCCTCCATGAATTGCGGTGAATGGCATTTAATTGAATGGGGCTGTGGGGTGTTGTGCTAATTTGCTTATTTGCATCGCTCAAAAATATCCCACATATCCCAGACTTTACTACTTATTTCGATGGAAGCAAAATAGCCAATAATGCACTTTTGCACAAAATAACTCCTGGACCTCTTTGGTGGGGACGTAACAACTACAAATAACACCTGGACCTCTTTGGTGGGGACGTAACAACTACAAATAACACCTGGACCTCTTTGGTGGGGACGTAACGACTACAAATAACACCTGGACCTCTTTGGTGGGGACGTAACAACTACAAATAACACCTGGACCTCTTTGGTGGGGACGTAACAACTACAAATAACACCTGGACCTCTTTGGTGGGGACGTAACAACTACAAATAACACCTGGACCTCTTTGGTGGGGACGTAACAACTACAAATAACACCTGGACCTCTTTGGTGGGGACGTAACAACTACAAATAACACCTGGACCTCTTTGGTGGGGACGTAACAACTACAAATAACACCTGGACCTCTTTGGTGGGGACGTCACAACTACAAATAACACCTGGACCTCTTTGGTGGGGACGTCACAACTACAAATAACACCTGGACCTCTTTGGTGGGGACGTCACAACTACAAATAACACCTGGACCTCTTTGGTGGGGACGTAACGACTACAAATAACACCTGGACCTCTTTGGTGGGGACGTAACAACTACAAATAACACCTGGACCTCTTTGGTGGGGACGTAACGACTACAAATAACACCTGGACCTCTTTGGTGGGGACGTAACAACTACAAATAACACCTGGACCTCTTTGGTGGGGACGTAACAACTACAAATAACACCTGGACCTCTTTGGTGGGGACGTAACAACTACAAATAACACCTGGACCTCTTTGGTGGGGACGTAACAACTACAAATAACACCTGGACCTCTTTGGTGGGGACGTAACGACTACAAATAACACCTGGACCTCTTTGGTGGGGACGTAACGACTACAAATAACACCTGGACCTCTTTGGTGAGGACGTAACGACTACCAATAACACCTGGACCTCTTTGGTGGGGACGTAACGACTACAAATAACACCTGGACCTCTTTGGTGGGGACGTAACAACTACAAATAACACCTGGACCTCTTTGGTGGGGACGTAACGACTACAAATAACACCTGGACCTCTTTGGTGGGGACGTAACGACTACAAATAACACCTGGACCTCTTTGGTGGGGACGTAACAACTACAAATAACACCTGGACCTCTTTGGTGGGGACGTAACGACTACCAATAACACCTGGACCTCTTTGGTGGGGACGTAACAACTACAAATAACACCTGGACCTCTTTGGTGGGGACGTAACAACTACAAATAACACCTGGACCTCTTTGGTGGGGACGTAACAACTACAAATAACACCTGGACCTCTTTGGTGGGGACGTAACAACTACAAATAACACGTGGACCTCTTTGGTGGGGACGTAACAACTACAAAAAACTCCTGGACCTCTTTGGTGGGGACGTAACAACTACAAATAACACCTGGACCTCTTTGGTGGGGACGTAACAACTACAAATAACACCTGGACCTCTTTGGTGGGGACGTAACAACTACAAATAACACCTGGACCTCTTTGGTGGGGGACGTAACAACTACAAATAACACCTGGACCTCTTTGGTGGGGACGTAACAACTACAAATAACACCTGGACCTCTTTGGTGGGGACGTAACAACTACAAATAACACCTGGACGTCTTTGGTGGGGACGTAACAACTACAAATAACACCTGGACCTCTTTGGTGGGGACGTAACAACTACAAATAACACCTGGACCTCTTTGGTGAGGACGTAACAACTACAAATAACACCTGGACCTCTTTGGTGGGGACGCAACAACTACAAATAACACCTGGACCTCTTTGGTGGGGACGTAACAACTACAAATAACACCTGGACCTCTTTGGTGGGGACGTAACAACTACAAATAACACCTGGACCTCTTTGGTGGGTACGTAACAACTACAAATAAAGGTAAGAAATGGAATTCTCCTTTAACTATAGACAACGCTGTGGTAAATTACCTCTGATATCGTGGAGTGCTTTTGATGATTAAAATAGAAGAGCGAATCCCTAAAGCTACATAACCGAGGGAGAATTCTATATTCTCCTGTTCAACACCCCCCGCTGACAGCAGGCACCTCCCCCGGGCGTAGGAGACGGCTGCGCGCATCGTAAAAGTTCACTCTCACCGTCTGGAGGTTTCCCTCCCCTCCCCCTCCCCTCCCCTCCCCTCCCCCGAAAGCGGCCAGTTGTGTGTTAGCATAGATAAGACACACTGGGCCAAACCGGATGCACCGCTGTGGAGTTGAACCCCCTAGCAGCTATGGGGTTATATAGGGTTAGCCTATAGACTATAGTCTATAGACTATAGAGTCTATAGACTATAGTCTAGCAGATCTACAAGTTCATAGCGCGGCACCGAGTGCCGCGCTATGAACTTGTAGGTCTGCTATTTTTGAAAAATATTGAAAATGCGGCGCAAATATTTGAATATATTCTTTCAGCGTGTTTTTAACTCAAATCTTTGCTTCTGGGGAGGGTCCCTGGAACAACATATTTTCAGATGGGGGTCGGCGGCCAATTACAGATATCTTTGGGCGTCCTTGACATGAAATATTGAGAACCGCACTGACATAGAAACAGGGTTTTTTCAGAAAACTATCAGAATTTAGAAGGCATTTGTATAATCGTCCTGAGGCCTACATGGGTTAAAACAGTGAGTGTGTTAGACTCTGTGAGAAGCCAGGATAGTCGAGTATAATGAGATCAAATACACCACTACACTATGCTATCATAGTGAACACTTTTAATCTGCTCTTCAGGATCAGACTTGATAGAAACCGAGAATTCAGATAAAAACCTTTCGAGTATACACTTCAAAACATTATTATAGAATAACTCATAGAATCATGTGTTAACTTCCTACTCCGTCATGCCTATAAGTGTGTCCTTGAGCAAAACTAAACACAGATAGAACCCCTTTAACCACCTGAACCACAGCCTCCCTATTCGGCTAAAATAGCCAACCATGGATGGAGGACTAGGAAAAATGACTATACTGTTAAATGTATAGTTAAATGTATCGCAGGCTACAAGCAAGCACTAGACCCATAAAGTGAAATGTTAAGCCTGAGTTGTTTGATGTGCTTTGCACATTAATCCATTCTGGGCGGGAACCCCTTTTGGTGTTTTAAAGCATTATGTTATACTTTAGCTATTGAAAAATAGCAGATCTACAAGTTCATAGCGCGGCACCGAGTGCCGCGCTAGGTCTGCTATTTTTGATAAATCGTGAAAATGTGCCTCAAATCTTTGAATATATATTCTTTTAAGAGTTTCAGTTTTTAACTCAAATCTTTTGCTTCTGGAGCTTCCCTGGAACAACATATTTTCAGATGGGGGTCGGCGGCATATTACATAACATTTTTGGGGTCCTTGACATGAAATATTGAGAACCACTGATATACATAGAAACATCTGTTTTTCAGGTAAAAAAATGTTTTTTTTTTTTAAATTTCGACATCAGGACTAAATGGGTTAAACAAATGTCAGGAATGTAATGCCCCAGTGAAATGTAGACAAAAACCTACTTTTAAAATGAGGTCACATAAGTGTTCTTTTATTCACTCGATGCCTCAGCCGTGGAATTTCACGGAGTTGCCTGAGAATGTGTTCACACCGTGTTGTATAATTCAGATCCGTAGATCATAAAACAATAAACAGTAAAGTGACCACATTTGATTGAGGGGCTGTCATTGTGCAGTCTCCAGCTTTTCACCAGAGGAGAAAAACAAAATTGGTATTTATGTTTTATGATCCAAAATGAGTTAATATCACAGGCAGACTCTTCACATACTAGAGCATGTCTTAAAATAAATGTCAGGGCTGAAATCGACATGAAAGAAATGCTTAAACCTAGGATGTTAGAGACCACAGAAGTGAATCTTTCAAGCTTTCGAGTTTTCTCAACTCGCTGTTTCTCTGCAAGACATTACTCTATAAGGCATACCTCCAAAACCGGTGGGTCAAACTGAACAACCAGTATGTCAATTTGAAGCTATATGATTCCCTGCTTTCATATTTCATAAAAATCCAATGGCAGCCCCTCAGTCAAATCTGGTCACGTCATGTTTGGAAGCGCATGCTCGCCGCTTTCAAATAATAACCTTAAAGTGTCAAGTATTCCAGGCAACAAAAAGAGGTGATTGAAATTGATTATAACCATTAACCTTGGCAAGAATACCACTGCGCTGACCGATTTCATACTTCAATTTGATCTTCAGACGATTTAATATAGACACATCTTTTATACTGTTAGACTGAGATTTTAACCATACTGTATGGAAAAGGCAAGGTCAGCATAATCACAACATAATGAAAGAAGTGTGATTCATTAATCAGAGCAATCTCTCTAGGCACTATAGACATCTTGTCAACAAAAGAACAATCTGTCTTACATTCTTTATTAACCCATTCTGACCGGGCACCCATTTTGGTGTCGGCATCATGTTATGCTTTAGCTATTGAAAAATAGCAGATCTACAAGCTCATAGCGCGCCACCGAGTGGCGCGCTACGAGCTTGTAGGTCTGCTATTTTTGAAAAATCGAAGAACGACTGACATTTTTTAGAATCTGATCTCAGGTCAGAATGGGTTCATCAGACCAGTGTGTGTCCAGTGGAAACCTCGTATGAATCTGATCTCAGGTCAGAATGGGTTAACTGCACTGTGCCAATTCATAATGATATTCCCACTGAGTGAATGAATGCATGAATGTACAAGTAGTTCCAACAAAGCAATCTTTGATTGGTGCATGGACCGCGCTGGGTCTGGAGACCACAATAACGGAAGAAAGTACACAGTATTACAGCCAGTCGAAGCAGCTAGTGTTCAAGTGCTAACAAACCCTCCCAAAGCTCCTTTGTTCGACAAACACAAAAGCTAGGGTGCAAAGAACCATGTCAATGTCAACCAAAAGCAGACATGATGCCGTTCATTACAACCAAAGCAAAGCCAAGTTACTATATTTACCCAGGGTAAACTCGACTAAGCTCAAGAACTTGTTTACAGCCAGGCCCTGCTCATAGAACATTTCATGGTAGGGGTTCAATCCAATGCCTTGCTCAAGGGCACTTCAGCTTCAAGCCATAAAAAGGCCCTCTCTTCACTGCGTCCATCCATCCATCCATCTTCTCCTCATTAACCCATTCTGAACGGGAACCCATTTTGGTGTCAGCATCATGTTACGCTTTAGCTATTGAAAAACAGCAGATCTACAAGCTCATAGCGCGCCACCGAGTGGCGCGCTACGAGCTTGTAGGTCTGCTATTTTTTGAAAAATCGAAGAACGACTGACATTTTTAGAATCTGATCTCAGGTCAGAATGGGTTAATCAGACCAGTGTGTGTCCAGTGGAAAACCTCGTATGAATCTGATCTCAGGTCAGAATGGGTTAATCAGACCAGTGTGTGTCCAGTGGAAAACCTCGTATGAATCTGATCTCAGGTCAGAATGGGTTAAATAGCTGGTTGGAGGCTGGAGATGTTTTTTGTAACGCTCTGAAGGGGTTGTCTGTCAACGCTGTACGACCCGGAGCCAACCATGCGTTCGTGCAAAAGGTCGAGACTCCTCACAGTATTTTCAACCACAAGTCGGCTCTAATGAAACTTCACAATAGTCCAAAATACTTTTTTTTTGTGGTTTTCGTTTTTAGCCACATTGACACAGTTGGAATGTTAAAGAATGTTTTTATTCCACCAGAAAGTCGTTTTAGCCTCCCCATGGCCAGCCGGGGCGCCTGATGGAGGGGAAAGGAAGTGGTCTCTATACTGCCTCCCCCTGGCCAGCCGGGGCGCCTGATGGAGGGGAAAGGAACTGGTCTCTAAACTGCCTCGCAGACCTACAAGCTGACCTACAAGCTCATAGCGCGCCACCGAGTGGCGCGCCACCGAGTGGCGCGCTACGAGCTTGTAGGTCTGCTATTTTTGAAAAATCGAAGAACGACTGACATTTTTAGAATCTGATCTCAGGTCAGAATGAAAACTGTCAGGAAGATGTAGAAGACATTTTTAGAATCTGATCTCAGGTCAGAATGGGTTCAAGGAGGTTAGAGGTTAACCAGGCTATACGGAAATCTTTGGCGGCGCTTTTTTTGATGTAAAGAAAAAAAGTGGATAGAGCAGATCATATAATTAATTCAGATCAGATCATATAATTAATTCATCGGGGGATCTAAATGTCAGGTATAAAGGTCCTTTGACGAAAGACTGAGCTTGAATTCTTGAGTGATTCTCACGACCCGACCCGACCTGACCCGTCTACGGTGGATTTTTATCAAACAAGCTCTAGTGGGGTGTGAGATGGTGGAAGAGCCTTTGTTTGTTTGGTTCTGTGTTGTTTTCTTGTTGTATGCTGCGCCATGAGGACCCTCGAGTTGATGCAACTCAAGGGGTTTATATATATATTTCATCATTGTACTACGGATGTTAAGGTAAACCTCTTTAGAGCTTATTGCACCCCTCTCTACACAGCTCCACTGTGGGTGAAGTACAAGAAGGAGAGCTTACGCAAACTGCAAGTAGCCTATAATGACTGTCTTCGTATCCTGTTAAAAAAGCCCAGGAGCACTAGAGCCAGTGGGCCTTTCTGTTCATTGGGTCTCACTACATTCATGGCTCTGTTGAGGAACTTGACATTTAAATTCATGAGCAGGCTGGATCTAAACACTACAACATGCAGAGGAGAAGTCATAACAGAACCATCTAAATACTACAGCATGCAGAGGAGAAGTCATAACAGAACCATCTAAACACTACAGCATGCAGAGGAGAAGTCATAACAGAACCATCTAAATACTACAACATGCAGAGGAGAAGTCATAACAGAACCATCTAAATACTACAACATAACAGAACCATCTAAATACTACAGCATGCAGAGGAGAAGTCATAACAGAACCATCTAAATACTACAGCATGCAGAGGAGAAGTCATAACAGAACCATCTAAACACTACAGCATGCAGAGGAGAAGTCATAACAGAACCATCTAAACACTACAGCATGCAGAGGAGAAGTCATAACAGAACCCTCTAAATACTACAACATGCAGAGGAGAAGTCATAACAGAACCATCTAAATACTACAACATAACAGAACCATCTAAACACTACAACATGCAGAGGAGAAGTCATAACAGAACCATCTAAATACTACAACATAACAGAACCATCTAAATACTACAGCATGCAGAGGAGAAGTCATAACAGAACAATCTAAAAACTACAGCATGCAGAGGAGAAGTCATAACAGAACAATCTAAATACTACAGCATGCAGAGGAGAAGTCATAACAGATTAAGCTAAGCTTCAAGGCAAGCAAGTAGCTGTAATAGTCATTATCTCCATCACAAACCCAATAAAGTAAAACATATGTATTCATGAATTTAACTGAACTCACTTCAGTGACTTCGTGGCCTGCTGAGACTCCAGAGCAGATAGGGCTCTCAGCTGGTTGTTGCTGCTGCTGCTGCCAAACAGGGAGTGAAGGAACAGGCAGCATTATATACATACCAGGCCACTAATGAGTTGAGTCAGGACAGCAGTGATTGGTCATTGGCAATGAGCAGGTGAGGGGGGTGGAGCCCATCCATGACAAAAAGGGGGAGGTTTGCTGACTAGATGACTCTTTCCTACAAGTAAACTAATGCCATAGACATGGTACTGGTACAGACTACAAACATGTTTTCAATTAGGAAAAGACGATATTGAGGGCATACGTGTGCCAGCCAGCATTATAAGTGGTGTGTGTACACAGTATTATGTGAATGGATGTAATTATATTATGTAGTATGATGTAGGCGTGTTGTATGATGCAGAACCAGATGAACAGCAAACTACGGTGCAGTGCTGGGTGATGGTGATGATGATGATGATGATGATGATGATGATGAGAGACAGATTGGTGAGGAGTCGTCTTGGGAAAAATGTTTGGTTTGGTCATTTTAGAAATTACATTATATTTGACTTTTTCTAGTTTCTAGTTTTCGCGAAACTTGAGCGACAGGGGTCCTATTATCTGTCTTATTATATTGTCTGTTCTGTGATCTAGATTAAATTGAAAACGAAGTTCACTTTTTGTTTTATTGCTCTAAATACGATGCCTTGAGGCTTAAGGGATATTATGGTTAATAAGATGTCTTCTATATGTGGGGATTTCCTAGATTTAAATGATTATGTAAAAATGGAGATATGTTTTGCCAAAGGGACTTTCGTGGTAGCAGATTTTATCTGTCAAGCTTGGGAAAGAAAACAGAGTAGGACTCTCTGTGTACATCTGAGGTGTAATATAATGATTTATGTAATGTAAACATGCTGTAAAATGCATAAATTATGTAATGTAAAACATGCTGTGTAATTGCAAATGTGAAATGGTGTCTGTCACGGGGCAACCCGTGCCCTATATACACATGAATTGATGGAGAACAATGCACACACGCCTAAACTACACACAGTTGCATCCAATTAACTAACGTTGTTGCCGGCTGGCTTGGAAGACTGTGGGTTGGGCACGACAGGTGTGCATGACACGGACATAAATAAACAATCAATCAAATCAAAATCAATCATTATTTGTTTTTGAAAGTGTGACCTTTCCTTGATCTCAAACAACATGACAATGCACAGGTGGGTGCAGTCAGTGGCTACGTTTACATGAAGGGTGATCATTCCGAATAAATACTTCCGAATAAAATACATCCGATGTAATGTTTTTTGCCGCGAGTTTACATGGGAAATGGTCATTCCGAATGAGTGTTTATATGGAGAAGTGATAGAAGACATGATACATGTTAATTCACGTGAAACTACGCCATCTGTTGGACACATAAAATATAGGCAGTTCATTCATTGTGACTGTCTCAACAATACAAACATATTACAGACGAAAGACGATACTTTGAAATCCCATCATTTCATTCCGCAGTAGCTTTGAGGCTGCTGGTTGGATAGGGGCGGCGCGGGCATATATGTTTAGTGTTTACCGTATTTTTTTCCCCACCCGCTGCGGCTCCGCTTCTCCGCTGGGAAGTTGATCATCTCGTTTTTATTTGTAGGCCTACTACTATACTTTGTATCTACAGCACGGCCAGGGCACGCAACGCAACACTGATGATTATTATTGTATCGGGTCGCTCGTTATTTTTGAGAGAGAGAGAGAGAGACCGTTGAACACACACACACACACACACACACACACACACACACACACACACACACACACACAGAGATCAGGGGTATCTCATCTGCTGCTGCTCCACGTTTTTTTTGTGGATTTCGGATCTGAAAAAAGGAACGAAATAACGCGCTCTATGTGCAAACTCCTCGGCGCCGACGGCGCGCCTTGGATATGAGCGCCTTAATTGGAGCATGCTCAGAAAGACCAGAATTAATTTACATCCGAAGCAGTGTATACATGAGTCAAATTTCTTTCAATCGCATTGAAAATCGGAGTAATCCGGCCAGTGACATCGGAATGGTTTTTAGATCGCATCGAGCGTTTTCATTCGGATGTAAGTTTTTGTAGGTGTTTACATAACAACGTTTAATAGGATTGAACTTCTATTCGGAATGAAAAGGGGATTTAACTGCTCATGTAAACGTAGCCAGTGACCCATAGACTGTTGAGTGACTGCAGAGAGAGAGAGAGAGAGAGAGAGAGAGAGAGAGAGAGAGAGAGAGAGAGAGAGAGAGAGAGAGAGAGAGAGAGAGAGAGAGAGAGACAGAGACAGAGAGAGAGAGAGAGGTTTAGCCTAAGGCTGTTTGTGCAGAGGGTAGTCTAGTGTCTTTCCCTATCAGCAATCATCCTCTGATAGGAACAGCCGTCCGTTTGATTTAACTCAGAGGAGAGACCCGTAACTTGGAACAGCTGCTTCTGCTACTCACTTTAACCAGCTATTTGAATAAGTAGCTATGCTACTGAGGGTTGAATAAGTAGCTAGGCTACTGAGGGTTGAATAAGTAGCTAGGCTACTGAGGGTTGAATAAGTAGCTTGGCTACTGAGGGTTGAATAAGTAGCTAGGCTACTGAGGGTTTAATAAGTAGCTAGGCTACTGAGGGTTGAATAAGTAGCTAGGCTACTGAGGGTTGAATAAGTAGCTAGGCTACTGAGGGTTGAATAAGTAGCTAGGCTACTGAGGGTTGAATAAGTAGCTAGGCTACTGAGGGTTTAATAAGTAGCTAGGCTACTGAGGGTTTAATAAGTAGCTAGGCTACTGAGGGTTGAATAAGTAGCTAGGCTACTGAGGGTTGAATAAGTAGCTAGGCTACTGAGGGTTTAATAAGTAGCTAGGCTACTGAGGGTTGAATAAGTAGCTAGGCTACTGAGGGTTGAATAAGTAGCTAGGCTACTGAGGGTTGAATAAGTAGCTAGGCTACTGAGGGTTGAATAAGTAGCTAGGCTACTGAGGGTTGAATAAGTAGCTAGGCTACTGAGGGTTGAATAAGTAGCTGGCTAGTGAGGGTTGAATAAGTAGCTATAGGCTACTGAGGGTTGAATAAGTAGCTAGGCTACTGAGGGTTGAATAAGTAGCTAGGCTACTGAGGGTTGAATAAGTAGCTAGGCTACTGAGGGTTGAATAAGTAGCTAGGCTACTGAGGGTTGAATAAGTAGCTGGCTACTGAGGGTTGAATAAGTAGCTAGGCTACTGAGGGTTGAATAAGTAGCTAGGCTACTGAGGGTTGAATAAGTAGCTAGGCTACTGAGGGTTGAATAAGTAGCTATGCTACTGAGGGTTGAATAGGTTACATAGGTTAGTACATAAATAGGTTAGGACGGACATTGCTGTTCCTTGGAGTGGTTGCATCACTCAAAAAGTACAGTATATAATGAATGTATACGGTAGTTATATTCTCCACCACTGTGTATGACCACACATCGGAAACAGAGCACATGATTAACACGCTCCCATGAAACCATTAGAGTTTTTGATTACTGTTATATTGGCCAAAAAACTGCCTCTAGTGAAATGTAGTGTTTCTGCAAATGCCAGAAGAAAACCACACACATTAATTCATTGCTGCTCATTCCTCACACAGCAAAAAAAACCACACATTAATTCATTGCTGCTCATTCCTCACACAGCAGAAGAAACACACATTAATTCATTACTGCTCATTCCTCACACAGCAAAAAAACACACATTATTTCATTACTGCTCATTTCTCAGACAGAAGAAACACATTAATTCATTACTGCTCATTCCTCACACAGCAAAACAATCCTCGCAGATCCATTTCTCCACCTTCAGAAGTGAATGAATTCAACACAGTGGATCTGACAGCGCATATATCGTTGCGGTTTTCTTTATTTTTTTCCTTTCATTAATGCCCAAAATAAGCGAAAAAATACATTGTAGATAGTCCAAATTATGGACCCATACAGGTCCAAATGGACCCATACAGGTCCGTTTGGTTTCATTTTACACTCTCAAGAATTAAAGGGTCCAATTGGTCACCAAGGGCCGATTCATACTCCTATTTTAGAGCCGAATAAAAGTGGGTTCGGCGCTGTAGAGCCTACAATGTGACGTCATTTGAGGTTCGGGGGGGCGGGTACCGTCCTAAAGTCGTCTCTTCGGTGCTACTGAAAATTTCTGACGAGCCGAAATCTTTTCGGCACTACAGCGCCGAAACAGGGTAAAATAGGAGTATGAATCAGCCCCAAATCTCAATTTAGTCTGAGGACCACCTGCAACCGCCTCAAGTGTGTGGGTGTGTGTGTGTGTGTGTGTGTGTGTGTGTGTGTGTGTGTGTTTGTGTGTGTGTGTGTGTCAGACTGCCACAACAGCTGCGTTCGCTTCCCGCGTTTAACGCGTCTTATACTGGTATACTTATACACTGTGTGACGTACTACATGTTAGGCTATCAATATCAAACAGAGACATCAATCATCATTCTCTCTCTCTCTCTCTCTCTCTCTCTCTCTCTCTCTCTCTCTCTCTCTCTCTCTCACACACACACACACACACACACGCACACGCACAAGCACACGCACTCGCTCGCTCAATACAGCCGCAGTGATTTGATTAACCCATTTTAGGCGGGAACCCCTTTTGGTGTTATAGCATCATGTTATGCTTTAGCTATTTAAAAATAGCAGATCTACAAGCTCATAGCGCGCCACCGAGTGGCGCGCTATGAGCTTGTAGGTCTGCTATTTTTGAAAAATCGAAGAACGACTGACGTAGAAGACATTTTTTAGAATCTGATCTCAGGTCAGAATGGAAAACTGTCAGGATGTAGAGGACATTTTTAGAATCTGATCTCAGGTCAGAATGGAAAACTGTCAGGATGTATAAGACATTTTTACAATCTGATCTCAGGTCAGAATGGGTTAATGCAACGGCACAAACCCACCCCCCCCCACATAAAGGACCTCATTGTGATGCTGGTCCTGGATCAGCCCAGAGAGCGTGATGGCGGGTTGATGATGTCAGAGGGATGCACAGCTTCGCTGACGTGCTTCAGCGCCTCGTTCCGCGCGAGCGCCCAAATCCATTTGGGGGGGGGGGGGGGGGGGGGAGTCCACAGAGGAAACATTTCAACCAATTAAACATTCAAATTGAATCAGGCTTTGGCATTGTGGCAAAGTGAGTGAGCGGATATGTCAGAAATTACTAATTCATTATTACAAACATATCTCTGTCCTGAGATTGATGCATAATTAACCCACTTTGGGCGGGAACCCCAGTGTTATTGTTATGTTAGCGTCATGTTATGCTTTAGCTATTGAAAAATAGCAGATCTACAAGCTCATAGCGCGCCACCGAGTGGCGCGCTACGAGCTTGTAGGTCTACTATTTTTTGAAAAATCGAAGAACGACTGACATAGAAACATAGCTTTTTCAGAAAACTGTCAGGATGTAGAAGACATTTTTAGAATCTGATCTCAGGTCAGAATGGGTTAAAATGAGAACATCTTCTACGTGGGTCAACATAATGTGTGCACACACACACACACACACACACACACACACACACACACACGTGCGTGCGTGCATGTGTGTGCGTGTGCATGTGTGTATAGTCCCGAGACAGGACTCAACGGCTTGACCCGATCGCACACAGATGATATCCATCCAGATATTATAATTGCATCTTGCGATATGAATCTGCTTAGCATACTGTACATGTACATCATGACAGGAGGTCGGCTGAGTTCAGATGGATGATCCTTATCCCATTCTGACCTGAGATCAGATTCTAAAAACGTCTTCTACATCCTGACAGTTTTCTGAAAAAGCCATGTTTCTATGTCAGTCGTTCTTCGTTTTTTCAAAAATAGCAGACCTACAAGCTCGTAGCGCGCCACTCGGTGGCGCGCTATGAGCTTGTAGGTCTGCTGTTTCTCAATAGCTGGTATTCCACATTTCCTTGACAGCTATAAAGCATATAACATAATGCTATAACACCAAAAGGGGTTCCCGGCTCAAAATGGGTTATTACAGTAGATCAGCCCCGCCCCCACGTTTTTCTGCAGTGTGGGCTGAGTCTCATTTGGACCGACTTCCACACAATATACAGTACATATGTGTCCATGATGGAAGTATATCTGTATTAGATGATGAATAAATCAATTTTAATATTCATATATGAATCTCTATCCATCCCAAGGCCCCTCGACCACCGAGAGGAGACACTTAAGCCATTTAGGCCTGACGTCGAAATTTCTATACAATGTCTTCGAAAATTTGTGCCACATTTTCACGATTCTTTTCAAAAATAGCAGACCTACAAGCTCGTGTAGCGCGCCACTCGGTATTTTTCCAATAGCTAAATTATAACATAATGTTTAAAATACCAAAAAGGGGTTCCCTCCCAAAATGGGTTAAGCAAAATGGACATGGTGCAGACCGAAAGTAACCACAGTATATATACCGCTAATCTACTTACAAATTACACATATATACATAGAGGCCTGACACTGAAACATATCTTTATCAGGCCTATATGTCACAATTGAGAGACAGTTATAGGCCTACCCTGGCATTGGTACATATTATCTTCATCACGTCATATACGCATCAAATGACCCAAGTAACCAAGGTATACTGCTAATCAACTTACAAATTACATAATATACATATATACATAGAGGCCTGACACTGAAACATATCTTTATCAGGCCTACGTCATCATTGAGAGCCAGTTATAGGCCTACCCTGGCATTGGTACATATCCTCATCACGTCATATACGCATCAAATGACTGCAAGTAACCAAGGTATACTGCTAATCAACTTAAAAATTACATATATATGCATAGAGGCTACATAGATACTACTGGATACTATTGAAACACTATTTGTTTTACCTACAAAAACTCGGTACGTATACTGTACGCACATACTGTAGCTAAACCTAATAATTCAGAATTGAAACCGTTCACTTCACAGAGAGGCTGCGATTTGAAAGTTCGTAGCGGTCGACAGAACTTGCGCGCTCTGCTTGCACACTAGTAGGCCATTCATGGCCTACTATAGTGTGCAACACGCAAGTATAGGCACTCGACATGCAGAGTGCAGTTCTAGTTATTATTGTATGTTGTTGATATTCTTTTACATGCATCAGTATTAAAAACAAAATGTACTTTGTACTATACACTACTTGAGTACTTCTGTAAGTACCCCCATGTACAACAAAACCACAGCAACTCTCACTTAGTAGTTAGAGTAATATTTGCCTCAGGTATATTGAGGACGAGTGCTTTGCTCACCACCGGTCTGGTGCTGTGTGGCTGCAGTCCTTCATGTTTGACCTGAAGCACAGAGGTTGGGGTGTCAGGGGTCAGGGGTCAGGGTCAGTGTCAGGGCAGGTTGTTAGGGTAGTGGGAACACCTACAGAATTCTATATCAGACATGTTTAGGACTTGGTTGTCCAGGTTCACGCTGACATGTTTGTCAGTCTGAGCAGCTAGCACAGTGCACGGCTGGTGGAAAAAATACGGACATTTTTGACTCTTTTATTGCCATCTATACGTACATAGTGGAGTAAAAGTAGGCTACAACATTTATGTTGTACTTTTCATTTATATATGAATACTATATACAGACTATTATCTAAGAGGAAAAGAAACAGAACTGAAAACTAAAGAAAACAAATGTTATATTTTATTTCTTCTTATTTAGATACTTATTTTTTGTTTTGTTTATACAAGTGCAAGTGCAATATCTGTGTGTGTGTGTGTGAATGTATTGTATGTAATGTATGTTATAAAAAAAAAGTAAATAAAAATAATATTGAAAAGAAAAAGTACATTTGTATCCGAGATGTAGTGGAGTAGAAGTAAAAGTATTGTAAATTGAATATACCTCAAAATACCTGACAAGTGTACTTAGTAGGGCTACACGGTACTTTCCAATCCATCAGTGCCGAGGTGATGGAAAAGGTCTGGAACAGAACAGGCAGGAACAACAGGTCAAAGGTCAAAGGTCTGGAACAGAACAGGCAGGAACAACAGGTCAGCTCTGTTCAAGGTTCAAGTACCCTCACTAAAAACGCCGGGACAACGCTCCACACGTCCCAAACTCTTCTCCCTTCTGGCTCCAAAACTGTGGAATGCACTTCCCATTGCAGTCAGAACTGCAGCATCACTCCCAATCTTCCACCGTAGTCTGAAAACCCACCTTTTCAGACTCCATCATGGCCCATAGCACTTACCCCACCCCCTTAGATAGCAATTCTGTAGACTTAGATAGCATTTGATACAGACTTATAGCATGTTATGTAGACAGCATAAGTGCATTGTATGTAGTCATAGCACGTCATAGTACATATGTGTAGCATAGTAGTATAGATGTATAGCTTATATGTATAGTTTCATTATAGATATTCCACTGTTACTTTCTTAGCTACGCATGTTTCATGATAAATGTCTTTATGTGATGTATTCCCATGCTTTTTGTTCTTGCTTAATGTAAGTCGCTCTGGATTAAGAGCGTCTGCTAAATGCCTAAATTGAAATTGAATTGAAATTGAAGGTTCAGCTTCCCTGTGATGGGCAAACATTGGTCTCCCACGCAGAGATACAGTATGAGTACAGTTTCAGTCAGTCAGTTATCATACCCAGTCAGTCAAGTCTCATAAGCCCGGTTTCATATGGTAGAGCACGTATACTTGCCAGTGTTGTTTTCGTCGACTAAAACTTAGACGAAAGATGTTCGTCGACTACCTTTTTTCACTGATGAAAACTAAATGGAAATTAAATGAAAACTATTTTCGAAAACAAATTTCGTCAACAAATAAAAAAAACTAGACTAAAATGTTAGGAAGGGCCTAGTGGACAAGAGATCCAGTATAAGTCATTTTACACTTAGTTGCATGCATGCTGAAAATAGCTGATCTACAAGCTCACAACGCGTCGCAGCTTGTAGATTGTGAAAAAAGTGGGGAAAAAAATCATTACGACGGCATCAGGGCCCGCCAAAATACATTTTAGTCGACTAAATCAACTGTAGATTTAGTGGACTAAAATCTTATATTTAGTCGACTAAAACTAGACTAACACTAAAACATTCCAGGTGACTAAAATGTGACTAAAACTAAATGAAAACTAAAATTAGAAACAGAAAGAGAGTGAAGAATAGAGGAGTCATGGCTTCTTATCCGCACGCAATGCACTCACGACTGTCTCTATATGCCATTTCGCAGAAAATAGGGACAGATATGATTTCCTGCGGTTAATATCAGTGGTTTGTGCTATAAAAGGTTATTCCAATAAGTTTGTGCAGAGCGCTCATTGACTCAAGGAATTGGGGTGGCCCGCGGGCTGACATGTTGCCGGAGACATTGTGTTTCCATCTTCTATCGACTGAAAAGGTTTCACTGCGCAAGAAGCTTGGAACACGGATGTGTATATTATTACAGGAAACTCCCGTTAAACGTTCCAACAAACTCCCTGATGAATGGCTGAGGAAAATGTCTGAGGAAAATGAACAGTTTTTGGCAGCACATTTGATTTTAGTTTTAGTCATTAGTCTCTGGAATAGGTTTAATTTAGTTTCAGTCACCTGGAATGTTTTAGTGTTAGTCTAGTTTTAGTCGACTAAATCTACAGTTGATTTTGTCGACTAAAATGTATTTTGGCGAGCGTTGATTTCACTACATCACAATGAGCATTGTGTGTTTGTAGATCTGCCATTTTCAAAAGACTTTTTATACATTAAAAAAATAATAATGAAATGGGACATTCTGCATAATGAATACTTTGACTTTTATTATTTTCTGTACATTTTAATTCCGGACATTATACTTGTAATAACAGAGAATTTCTACATTTCAGTATTTGAGACTTTAAAACATGGAGTGTTTCCACCACTGATCAGAACAACAAATCCCCCCCCAAACAAATCTATAAATGACAAAAAGGCATAACATTTCGAAGCGAATCAATTTGACTCGATTCCAAATATTGGTTATCAATATTTACAATTCGAGTCCATATCTGCGTTCCATTATCAATGTCAGAATGATATAACCTCCATAAATCTATACATCCTAGAAATACACTGAGCTTTACCAAGTATAAAAACTACAAAACTACAAAACTACAAAAACTACAAAATAGGCGATTGGAGAACCTGATTTGGATAGGGACACATGATGTCGCCAGGCAGAATGACAGAATGAGACAAGATATTTGTTCCAAACCAAATATGCCACACTCATTCATCCGCCCCATAAATCCCAGTGGAAATGGGGTGATGTTGTGAAATTAAAAAAGTCAGATTCTAAGACTGGAATTAGGGAAAAAGCCTTATTCGTTACATTATCTTAGTTAAAACCAGTCCATGATTTCCCCATGCCCACACACACACTACACTTTGTCCCGAGTCTGAGAATCTAAATATCATGCATGTCAATGTTACAAGGACATGACAACACACACACATACATGTCTCCTCTAGGGTTAATAGTTTACGTTGTACCTCGTGGAGTCATACAATCTTCTGTAATATTTAACTTTGAACTAAATGCACATTTTGAAAGTATCAAGTTTAGAATGTAGGTTCCCAGAATTCACACCCTGATCAGGTCTCACATTTTGGTCCCGAGAACCGCGAACAGGAACCCAGAACCTAAAATAATGGTTCACCGTCTAGTTCGTGTAGTCGAAAAGAGCCACTAGTCAGATCTCCATTTGTATCCGGATCTTCATTTGTGATATCTTCACAGGGTGAACCTCATCCTCAGTGTAAAAGTACGGAATGATCGTTTCAGTGAAAGTGTCAGTGAAGGTGTGCAGGTGTGCGTCGGTATCGGCGTCAGAGAAGGACAGCTTCCCTCGTTCCCAGTCCAGCTGGATTCTGATCCTCCGGGGTTTCCAATTCACAGAGAGTAAAGTGAACGACTCCGATGCGTTTGCATAACAACCACTTCTATGTACGTCTATTCCCCAGTGTTGGCCTGCAATGAATCTGCCTGATATGCCCTGCCTTTTGTTGGACTCTACGACCACACCTAGCGCAAAGAATGAGTTGTCTCCGACCTCGACGTCCCAGCTGTGAGTCCCCGAGTCGAAGCCCTCAGAGGCCAGGACGCCGTGCCAAAAGTCGAACCTCTCTGGGTTGTCGGGAAGCTTTTGTCCCCACGCTCTCCTCCGCCTCCAACTCACGCTGGTCAGATCATCAGACAGGACGAGTCCTGGCCAGGCAGTGTTGGGGTCCAGGATGACGGGACGGTAGGAGACAATTCCCTTTATCCCTTCCCAGACACCGAAGGCCAGGTTTTTCAGGTGTCCGGCCACGTCCATCAACTCTCCCGAGACGGGCTGTGGGTTGGGTGGTGTGAGCTGTACTTTCTCCACTGTGGTTCGGTAGTTCTGCAGGATCGAGACGTGTTCAGCTTTCAGCTCCTCCTCCAGGTCTCTGATTGCGATTGAAACGGTCGATATGTCTCTGTTCAGACCCTCCATCTTCTCCGTCATCATCCGACTCTTCTGCTGCTCTTCCTTCCTCAGTGCAGTGATCCTGGCCTCCTCTTCATCATGCAGATACTTATGAAGAATCTTAAACACTTCCTTAATCTGCGTCTCTGTGTTCTGGGCCTGGACCTTAATGTGTTCTGCTGTTTGGTCACACTTTGTTTTAAACGTTTTAAAGGTATCCAGCTCATTCTTTAAAGACCACAGTGATTTACCCACTTCCTTCTTGTAATCCAGGGCAGCTTCATCGACAGGTCTGCAGCGGTGGTCGGTGTGTTCTTTGGACTCTCGACACACGACACACACCGGCTGTAGACATTCCTGACAGAACAGCTTGAATGTCTCGGCGTGCAGACCGCAGAGAACCTCGGTGGATCTCTGAAGTCTCCTCTGTGTGAAGGTCTCACACAGGTTCTTCAGAGCCAGGTTAAGAGGGGGGGCCGTTGCATGTCTCTCCTTACAAACCGGACAGTCCTTCTCTTGGGTCGTTCTCCACCACTCCTGCAGACAGGCGTTGCAGAAGCTGTGGGTACACGGCAGGAGAACAGGATCTGTAAAGACTTCACGACACACCGGGCAGGAGAAATCATCTTCTGTGAAAGACAATTTAGAAGCCATTTTGTCTCTTTTAAGCGAATTAAGCTACAAAACGCGTTGATCAGCCAGTCAGTCTATACTAGGTAACACTGGGAGACGGATGCTGAAGATACGGAGGTTTATGGAGGCCGTCGGTGAGAGACGTCTGGAGTGACTGAAGAGAAGACTCGGAGAACAGAAGGAGATGGAAACCGCTGATGGGGAATTAGCTGAAAGAAGAAGATTTGAGGTTACACACCAAGTCTTCTATAGAATGTTCCCTGAAGTTTTCCTTTCACTGTGAATCAGTGTCGTTTTCGTCGACTAAAACTAAGACGAAAAATGTTTGTCGACTACCTTTTTCCACTGAAGAAAACTAAATGAAAACTAAGCTATGATGACTAAAACGGAGACTAAATATACTGACAATTTCGTCAACAAATAAAATGTTAGGAAGGGACTAGTGGACAAGAGATCCAGTACAAGTCATTTTACACTTGGTTGCATGCTGAAAATAGCCGATCTACAAGCCCACAACGCGTCGCAGCTTGTAGATCGGCTATTTTCAGCAAGTGTAAAAACAGTCCTTACTACGGCATCAATGCCCACCAAAATAAGACTAAAAAGACTAAATCAACTGTATATTTAGTAGACTAAAATCTCATGATATTTAGTCGACTAAAACTAGACTAACACTAACACATTCCAGGTGACTAAAGTGACTAAAACTAGATGAAAACCATTCAAGAGACTATGACTAAAACTAAAATACAAATCTGCTGCCGAAAACAACACTGCTGTGAATACTGCTTTGCGTAAAAAGTTCAAAGATCAGTCCAGTCAGCTATAGGAACTAAAAGTTCCCCTCCCCCCCCCCCCCCCCCCCCCCGTTGTTCTAAGTGTTGGAAGCGCTCGTCCAAGTCACTGAACGGCCCTGCGTACCTTAACCCGCTTCGACGTCGCAGCACGACCCATTAATAAAAACGAGTGCTTCCAAACTCCCAACACTTAGAAAAAAAGTATCACAGCACGTAATTTATTTTACAGAAAGTATTATATAGCTCATAACATGTTTTACGGTGGATGTTCATGAAACAAACGCTTTGCAGTTTGAAAGAGGATAATCCAAGCTTTCCCTATACAGCAGGGCACTGATGGTGAGTTTAACGTTGATTAATGCAAAGCAGATCGGAAAGGCAATTTGGATCAGTGGGACGTCAATGGAGGGTATTGCAACTCTAGATTCATCCCATTATAGAACAATCTAGCGTTGCTAATTGCAGCTATACAACAGACCCTGGAACCCTGTACTACAGTGGTCCCCAAACGTGGGGTCCAGGGACCCCCCAAGTGGTCCTTGAGGGAGTTCCAGTGGGTCCCCAGCCAAATGAAACAGAATGGACCCCCATTGTGGCCATTTTGTTGGTTCCAAACATTTCTACCTTATTATAGCCAACAAACCCACTGATGCACTCAGACATTATGGATGTATACGCAGACATAAGAAACAGATTGTCCAACAGGTTCAATGTCATTTTTGTTTGCATTTACTTTGCAAAGTGCAGTGAATGATACATTACAAACAGTCACATCTTCTCTTCCTTGTTATGGCATGATCTCTGTGCTGTCTGTCTGTCTGTCTGTCTGTCTGTCTGGTAAAAAACATTAAGTCCACCAGGTGCATGCCGCTCCCCAATCACCCACCCTCTGTCAAGCAATTAGGCCAGGGGTGGCGTGCCCCTGTTGTCCAAACAATAATTAAATTATAACCCATAAAACCAATGCCCACGAATGCCAAATAGCTACAACAATTGTGATAATAATAATAATAAAGACATACAAAAGATGGCTTCTACAGACCCTTATGCTTCTGTAACTCTGAGTGTTCAAATGGGTCAAAATGGACCCTGATGGGTCCAATGTTAAATTAACATTGATTTTACAATATGAATTGGGGTCCCAAAGATAGAACTGCCTTTAAATGGGGGTCCGTAGATTGATATGCATGTCAAACTCTAGCCACAATTTTCAACTCTAGATTTTTTTTTAAAAATGGGATGAATCTAGAGTTGCAATACCCTCCATTGACTCCCCACTCATCCAAATTGCGTTTGCGATTTGCTACGATAAGTATTAAACGACATTAAACTCACCAACATTGCAGCTCTAGGCCAAGCTTGAATGATCCTCTTTCAATCTGCCCAGCTTTTGTTTCATAAAACTCCACCGTAGACTTGTTATGAGCTGCTTTCTGTCAAGACATTCTATGCATGCGATTCCTTTTCTAAATGTTGGAGTTTGAAAGCACTCGTTTTTTATTAACAAATCACGCTGCTGCCTCCTGCATTATGTGCAAATTCAAAACAGGTGCTACGCAGGGCCGTTCAGTGACTTACGACGAGTGCTTCCAAACTCCAACACTTAGAAAAATAATCACCTGCAGAGAATTTATTGACAGAAAGCAGCTCATAACACGTCTACGGTGGATATTTATGACACAAAAGCTCGGCAGATTGAAAGAGGATATAATTCAAGCTTGGCCTAGAGCTGCAATGTTGGTGAGTTTAACGTCGTTTAATACGAGCAGATCACAAACGCAGTTTGGATGAGTGGGGAGTCAATGGAGGGTATTGCAACTCTAGGGTTAGGGTTAAAAAAAATCTAGAGTTGCAAATTGCAGCTAGTCAAACTCCTTGAAATTACACAGGTTGAGAATCACTGATAGAGCCTTAAAACATCTTCTCTCATGGGGGTCCCTGGGATATCTTTTCAAATGGGGGTCCTTGATGGAAATGTTTGGGAACCACTGCTGTAATATTTGGAAGCACATGTCTCCTATAAGCGACCCCAAAATGTATTTTTAACAGCTAATAAGAATCATAAAACACGGGACGTGATGTTAAGACTGTCCATTGTGCCAATAGATGGTGAGGGGCTCACATGAGATTGCCTTGATGTTAAGAGTGGCATTGGGAGGTGTATTTCAACTAGGCTATGATGTCAATTTTGGGACACATCCTCAGTAGTGTGCCTTTGAATCAGCGGGTGTTTCGGCCTTCCAACACTAATATACACCCTCATCAAAGGTGGCCAGCTAAAGGGTGATCAAGCCTTAGCTTGTGTCCCATACCCAATCATTGAGATGTGCCTCCCACGGGACTATGCAAGGCAGGGGCGTCCTCTTCCCTGAGCCAGCCATACAGCTGACCACATACCTCATATGCCCTATTCATCCATTAGACACCCCAGCATAGTAGCATTTAAAGGTGCAAACTGTTGTGTTACAAAACATCAGCTGAGAAAAACAACACATACCTCCTCTCAGTGAGTCCAGCATGAAATGAGTGAGAAGGAGGCGCAGCAGTGTGATGTCATTAACACTCGACCGCAAGGGGGAAGTCTTAAAGTGGCAGTACAGGTATTGGGAATGCAACAACATTGACTGAATGTATATAATAACGATTTGGTGGGATTTTAAACCTATATAAACCTTTAAACCTATATGCTATAAATATCCATATCAAAATACACTGTCACTTAATTCACTATTGATCGAACTTCGATCTTGTCCAGCAGGGTGCGGCAATTAAGAAACACCTGTGCTGTTTTAAAAAAAAATACTTTTACCTGTCCACTCTTGTCATGGTAGTGTAGGACCTTATAATGTGACATTAATTAGCTTATTAATTGTTCAGTTGTTTATTGTTTATTATTTATTTATTTATTATTTATTTATTGTCAAGGCAAATTAGCTTTTGCCTTGACAAAAGCTAGTCTTCCTGGGGTCCGACACAGACAAACATTTAACATTTAACAAAGGCAATACTTACAATTGTTTACAAACACTAACTGAAAAAATATATATAAAATAAGGAATAAAAAACATAGGTGAAATAAAAAACAAAGAAAAAATCACTTTCAACACATTATACATTTTAATTATTATTTTCCCAGGTTTACTGCAGTATGATTTACATAAGGTGTTCTTTTAACTTGATTTTAAAGATGAATTTTGTATTTGTATTGGTTATACACTTTGGTAGTGCATTCCTAGCTATCACTGCAGTTACTCTCAGTTGTATATGTTGACTTCTTTGGATTGTATGGCGCATGACATTTATATATACAGTAGTTTTTCCCTGTATTATTGTAACTAGCCCTTACCCGTTGTGAGATATTTGCCCCCATCTTGTGGCCGTGGGGGGTACTGCGCCCGGGCGCATTGCCCATCGTGTGGTGATGTAAAAACAATATTTGTACAGTAAATATGACAGTTGCGTCTGTAAAAAGTAGCCTAGCTGGATTCTGGGAGCGTGCAGAATTCTTTTGGCATGGAGAGATGTGTGCTAATAGTGTGGCTCGGTCGGAGATAGACCACGAATAAAGACCACGGCTGTAAACGGCTGTTTTAATCCACTAATAAATTCATTATTAATCATTAATGTGTCAAATCGAAAAAAGGGCTCCGTTAAGACCTCCATATAATTATGGTCCATGCCTGTGTGAAAAGTGGGAGTGATTGGTGCAGCCAATGATGAGATAATGCTCTGTCAGTGACATTCATTCAGACATTCGCTGAATTATAGTAGGCCTATGATATGATGATAATTTGAGGCACTGTAACTTTAAGAGTCACATGATGACTGTGGACAACGCAGCTGCCACCTGATTTGATGATTACATGTGTTTTATGATTGGTTGTCTTTACAAGTGGTTCCGAAAGTGGGGTCCGGGGACCCCCAGGGGTCCTTGAGGGAGTTCCAGGGGGTCCCCAGCTAAATGATAAACTTTATGGAACCAAATGGACCCTTATATGGGTCTGTAACTCTGAGAGTGTACAAATGGAACCAAGGACCAATTTGTTAGGTAATAAATTGATACCTAGATGAATACTGTAATAGTTTTAAAGGACTGTATAAAAAATAATAATAAATAACTTCGATAGCAGCCAGAAAACCCAAATGCAGTGGTGCTGTCTTTACCTTAAAAAGGAGTGAATTGCCCTTTATATCCTGAATGTACCCATAGACATGTACCCATAGACATGTACCCATAGACAGCAACCATACAAAAAAATAATGAACCTTAAAGACGGAAGAAACTTCTGAGAGTGATTTTTAAGGTTTAACATTATATTTTTTTCAGGTACAAAGTCAATTTACAGAGAAATATGTATTTGCATATTTGGATAGTAGGATTACATCAATAATTTAGAGTATTGAAATTGTTCATAGTACTGTGCCAGGCTTAATACTACATATTTATTTTAAATATATTTTTTATCCCACGATTTTGTAACCCATTTTTCACCCCTGTGTCAATCATCTAATGTGATCCTGGGCTCTACACACCCTCCACCAACCTAGTCCCCATATATGGGGGACAAGGGGAGAGCAACAGACTTAACTCAAGCTTCCTTCATGGCTGAGTGTCCAAGTTGCTCCTTTACACCTGACAGGGGGGAGTTTCCCTGGTTGGACGTAGCGCGTGGAAGGAACACGTTATTCCAACCAGTTCCTTTACCCTCCATCAGGCGCCCCGGCGGGGCTAGGGTGAAATTATGACAGGCAGTCGCTGCTGTCAAAATATGACCCCCCCCCCCCAGTCAAAAAACCTGTGATTGAAATAGACACAAGGTGTTTTTTGGAGCCCTATATACGGATGAATACAAAATGAATATCAACATCCTAATACTGTCCAATGGATAGGGATGGGGGGTGAAATTATGACAGGCAGTTTCTGCTGTCAAAATATGACATTGCTGCATTGTGGAGAGGTTGACCTTGTGTGAAAGATTTTTGCCAACCTGAAATGCATCAGAAAGAAAGGAGAGCCCAGGGCGCCCCCCCCCCCCCCCCCCACCCCCCCCCCCCCCCCCCCCCCCTTGGTCTGTCCCGGGGTCTCCTCCCAGTGGGACGTGGTCCTTGGTCTGCCCCGGGGGTCTCCTCCCAGTGGGGCGTGATCCTTGGTCTGCCCCGGGGGTCTCCTCCCAGTGGGACGTGGTCCTTGGTCTGCCCCGGGGGTCTCCTCCCAGTGGGACGTGGTCCTTGGTCTGCCCCGGGGTCTCCTCCCAGTGGGACGTGGTCCTTGGTCTGCCCCGGGGGTCTCCTCCCAGTGGGACGTGGTCCTTGGTCTGCCCCGGGGGTCTCCTCCCAGTGGGACGTGGTCCTTGGTCTGCCCCGGGGGTCTCCTCCCAGTGGGACGTGGTCCTTGGTCTGCCCCGGGGTCTCCTCCCAGTGGGACGTGATCCTTGGTCTGCCCCGGGGGTCTCCTCCCAGTGGGACGTGCCTCGAGGACCTCCCTAGGGAGACGCCCGAGAGGCATCCTAACCAGATGCCCGAACCACCTAAGATGGCTCCTTTCTAGGCGGAGAAACAGCGACTCTACTCCGAGTCTCTCTCGTGCTGTTTTGTTGCATTATACAGTAGTATTATACAGGAACATTATACAGTAGTATTATACAGGAACAGACTGGACAGACATGATTAAAGACAGGCTGTCTTTAATGGGAGAGAGAATTCCTAATATGTCACAATGGACCAAACATTAGAGCGTGTTTGTGTGTGTGTGTGTGTGTGTGTGTGTGTGTGTGTGTGTGTGTGTGTGTGTGTGCGGGTGTGTGCGCGCGTGTGAAAGGCATGAGCATATTAGCACATTTTCAACAACAAGACAATTCAAAGTGCTTTATATTTACATAAAACATTAGCCATTAAGACATTAAGAGGCAGGGGGAGCATTACGGGGAGTGAAGTGCAGGCTGTGGTGTAGAATAATTCTGGCTCTCTCTCTGCTTCTCTCTGTGCGTTGCAGTGACTGGAGGACCGGGCACGGTGCCAGCCATGGAACTATACGTACCGCTACTCAACGTCATGAAGGGTATGCTTAACACATTCTGGGCCGGAACCCCTTTTTGGTGTTTTAAGCATTACGTTATGCTTCAGCTGTTGAAAAATAGCAGATCTACAAGCTAGATTTGCGACACATTTTCAAGATTTTTCAAAAATAGCAGACCTATACTGTATATACAAGCTCGTAGCGCGGCACGAGCTTGTATAGGTAGGTCTGCTATTTTTGAAAAACCGTGAAAATGTGTCGCAAATCTATATATAGAGCGAACGTTTTTAACTTTGCATATATTTGCTTGGGGGGGGTCATAACATAATTATGTATTTCAGAAAACTTTCAGGATTTAGAGGACACGTGTAGAATCGTCCTTATAGGTCTAAATGGATTAAGTATCAAATAAAACAATGGGAGAGTACTGCCTACTGTGTACAGAGTACTGCCTACTGTGTACAGAGTACTGCCTACGGTGTACAGAGTACTGCCTACTGTGTACAGAGTACTGCCTACTGTGTACAGATACTGTGTACAGAGTACTGCCTACTGTGTACAGATACTGTGTACAGAGTACTGCCTACTGTGTACAGAGTACTGCCTACTGTGTACAGAGTACTGCCTACTGTGTACAGAGTACTGCCTACTGTGTACAGCGTACTGCCTACTGTGTACAGAGTACTGCCTGCTGGCTCTCTTCTCCTTTCTGTGTGTTTTTGGGTGGACCGGATAAGTGGACTCTCTTCTCCTTTCTATGTGTTGATGGGTGGACCGTCGTACTGGTGCTAATGGAACCTATTGACGTATAACGACCCCCAGTGGCACGCACGCCGTACGTCTACGTCTCCAGTAGCATTTAGTGACAGTGTCAGGATCAAACCCGGTGCTCTCTCGTCTCAGACTCCTGCCATGGTCGCTATTAACCCATTCTGAGCGGAACCCCTTTTGGTTATTATCTTATACTTTAACTATTGAAAAATAGAAGATCTACAAGCTCATAGCGCGGCACTGAGTGCCGCACTATGAACTTGTAGATCTATTTTTTTTTTATTCGTGAAAATGTGCCTCAAATCTTTGAATATATATTATTACAGAGTGAACATTTTAACTCAAATCTTTGCTTCTGGGGGGAGGGGGGTCCCTGGAACAACATGTTTTCAGATGGGGGGGGGGGTTTGGAGACGTATAAAATAATAATTTGTGGGGTCCTTGACATGAAATATTGAGGACCTCTGACATAGAAACATGGGTACCGTATTTCAGAAAACTGTCAGGTTTTAGAAGACATTTCTTTTAATTTCGAAGTCGGGCCTGAATGGGTTAACGGCTACATGATGGCGCCGCTTGGCTTGACGGAACAATTTGGAGCTTTTATATAATCGTTTCGGGGATGAAAGTTTAATCTGTTTAAGCTGTTGACACGACGGCAGCAATTTAAACACTGAAAAGTGCACTGATTGTTTTACCTCCTATCCCTGATAATGGAAGAAGGAGGGCGGAGAGACACCTTGGTCTCTGTGTGTGTGTGTGTGTGTGTGTGTGTGTGTGTGTGTGTGTGTGTGTGTGTGTGTGTGTGTGTGTGTGTGTGTGTGCGTGCGATGTGACAGAGAGAGAGAGAGAGAGAGAGAGAGAGAGAGAGTCCTTCAGTACCAGTATGGCTGTCCAATATATTGATAATATCGTATCGTGATGTGATTCTTGATAATCGTCTTGGATTTCAGATTTCGTGTAATATCGTGAAATGGACGGTATAAGTGATTGCCTTGTCCTTATAATCACTTAAGCATCATTTTAATGCACGTTATAGATCTGCTATTATATTTTAGAAAGATTTAGACAGAAGGGAGAAGAAAAAAAAAAAAAATGTTTTGACATAGGTGTGATCATTCATCCAATCAAGTTATGAACATATATTCTGTCCTATGTCACTTTTTGATTATGCCTGAAGAATATCAGTAGACCGAATTAAAGCTTGCTAAATAAATACATTGATCGTGCAACAGATCTGAGTGTGCGGAGATTCCCTTTATTTTTGCTCACCATCCACCGGTAGTGTACAATCCTAAAATAAATTGCTGGCTTATTCAGAGTGTTGCAAACATGAATGAATGTTCGAGTATAGCGGTCCTGACGAAGAGGTCTTCTAGCATGAAGCTGTGGATTTTTTAAGCTTTTAACCCATTCTGAACGGGAACCCAAAGCATTATGTCACACTTTATAGCTATTGAAAAATAGCAGATCTATACAAGCTCATAGCGCTATAGATCTGCTATTTTTGTGAAAATCGTGAAAATGAGGCGCCAATCTTTGAATATATATATTCTTTCAAGTTATATATAGTTATTCTTTCTACTCAAATCTTTGCTTCTGAGGGGCGTCGGTCCCTGGAACAACATGTTCAGATGGGGGTCCCTGGAACAACATGTTCAGATGGGGGTCGGCCAATTACATATAATTCTGGGGGTCTGAACGCGTTAAGCAGTTAAATGATGATGAATGCACTCATTGGAACAAGTCCTCCCAGAGATCCAGACATGAATGTCTGGACAGGCAGGCACTAATAAGAGCCGAGACAATCAATGTCCTACTGATTGATAGTCCGTTAGTCGGGGGGTGGTGGTGGGGGGGGAGGGGAGATGCAAGGACATTTAACAAAACCACTATAGTCCATTTAGACCTGAGGATCTGACAGTTTTCTGGAAAAAACCCCATGTTTCTGTGTCAGTTATCCAAGGCGCTTTACATAGATTGTGGCATTACATTCACCCATTCATTCATACACCGATTGCGGCAGAAGCCATATGCATTGTAAGGCACCAACCAGCACATCGGGAGCAATTTGGGGTTCAGTGTCTTCTTGCCCAAGGACACTTCGACATAGGAGGAGGAGGAGCCGGGATTCGAACCGCCGACCCAGGGATCATTGGACGACCTGCTCTACCTCCTGAGCCACAGTCACCCTCAAGGGACCCCCCCTCCCCCTCCCTGCAGAAGCAAAGATATGAGTTAAAAATGTTCGCTCTGAAAGAATATATATATAAAGATTTGCGCCACATTTTCACGATTAAAAAAAATATATATATAGCATTTAGCTATTTTTCAATAGCTATAAAGCATGAAACAATGCTTAAGTTTAAAACACCAAAAGGCGTCCCCGGCCAGAATGGGATAACTCGATATATGTTCACAAAAGAGAGACTGAGGTATGAATCATAGCCTCATTCATCATAACTCACTCTATGGAATGTATTGCAGATGAACGTGGACACTTGATTACAGCACCGTGGCATTGCTTCTGTTGTGTGCATATGAGTATCATTGACTGTACCGTTACCGTACCACACATAGTATACAGTGATATATTATTATTATTATTATTATTATTATTGTCATTATTCTCCCTATACTGAGAGAGAGTCGCGTTGGAATCGAATGAATATTATATGATTACATGTGCATGTGAGTGTTTAGTTTAGTTTGGTTTAGCTTATTTCGATCAATTCAACAGTGTAACATAAATCATTACCTATATAAATATTCACATTATCTTATAGTTGATGGAAAAGGCATTATCTTTTTTTGCTAAATAAATTCTTGACTTTTTGTGTGTTTTTTCATAAAACATTTTGATAATACCTATATAAGCGTCACACACAAAAGCAAGTATAGCAGATCTACAAGTTCGAAACATTTTGAGCTTGTCGATCTGCTACCTTTTCTGTCTTTGAATAGAGCACCGAAGTCCTGACGTAACTCGCTCATCCCTTCCATTCCCCTGGTTCTAAAGTCCTGACGTAACTCGCTCACCCCTTCCATTCCCCTGGTTCTAAAGTCCTGACGTAACTCGCTCACCCCTTCCATTCCCCTGGTTCTAAAGTCCTGACGTAACTCGCTCACCCCTTCCATTCCCCTGGTTCTAAAGTCCTGACGTAACTCGCTCACCCCTTCCATTCCCCTGGTTCTAAAGTCCTGACGTAACTCGCTCACCCCTTCCATTCCCCTGGTTCTAAAGTCCTGACGTAACTCGCTCACCCCTTCCATTCCCCTGGTTCTAAAGTCCTGACGTAACCCGCTCACCCCTTCGATTCCCCTGGTTCTAAAGTCCTGACGTAACTCGCTCACCCCTTCGATTCCCCTGGTTCTAAAGTCCTGACGTAACTCGCTCACCCCTTCCATTCCCCTGGTTCTAAAGTCCTGACGTAACCCGCTCACCCCTTCGATTCCCCTGGTTCTAAAGTCCTGACGTAACTCGCTCACCCCTTCGATTCCCCTGGTTCTAAAGTCCTGACGTAACTCGCTCACCCCTTCGATTCCCCTGGTTCTAAAGTCCTGACGTAACTCGCTCACCCCTTCGATTCCCCTGGTTCTAAAGTCCTGACGTAACTCGCTCATCCCGAAGATTCCCCTGGTTCGCGGAAGTAATTTCTCTATGGAGAATAACATGGGGTCATCTTAATATCGTCTACTATAATAAGCGTTGTGGTCCAAAAATAAACAAGCTGTCTCGGCGTTATTGTCAGGGAGGTGTCTCTGTATCGTTTGCCACTCAGTCAGTCACTCATATATGATACAGTCTGCTTCTAGCGAAAATCTAACTAATTCAGCAGCAGTAACATTAGCGTTCTCTCTCAGTCAGTTGATTCTTCATATCCATATGAGTGAAGCGGCCGGGGTGACATGTTTATTTTTCAAACACAGTTGTTATATGAGGCGATCTAAAATCGCCTCAATGGGGATTTCAATGCAACTAAACAAATACATGAACCTGGGGACTGACGCCCTCTACTGAAAGTGACGTCAGACCTCAGTGCTCTATTTGAACCCTGAAAAGTAACAGTTGTACAGTAACACGATGAGGTTTCCACCTCGACACAGAGACGACATCTTAATGTATTTCAGTTTTGTTTTTATACCTCAACTGTCAACTGTACAGGTCTCTGCATTCTGCCTGATTCCTCCCATATCCACCATATTCCTTCCTTGTCACGGTGCGACTCAGGATGTAGAACCCAATTGCAGAAACAGAGCAAGAGCAGAGCAGGTCAAATGTAGGTGATTTATTCTCCAAAACACAGGAACACAAGAGAGAATACAAAAGAACACGACAAGAACATAACTACGTAGGACTGAACACTGTAACAACATCTGTAATCAAGCAGGGAACACAAGGGACTGAGGGTTTAAGTAGACACAGGGATCGCAATACACAGGTGAACAGAACAAACAACACTCATGGGATTGGCTGGGAGACTAACAGGACACAGGTGGAGAAAACCCAGTAATCACAGGGAGGTAAGACAAGGCAGGCAAACACAACTAGGCAGAACAGGAAACACTAGGGCATAATACAAGTGTACAACAGACTGATATCGTGACATTCCTAACCCAAAGAGAACTTCAAAACACACTATTCTCACCTCCCTCCCCATCCACCTCCACCCTCCACCGAGTCCACCCTCCACCCACACTTTACATTATCCTGCCACAGAAGACATTTGAAGATAGTGCATATTATTCAGACATACAGTAGGCCTACAGTATACGTACAGTATTGACTGAGCAGATTGCAGAACATACTTCGGAACTATAAAGGTCTCACAGCAGCAGCTGTGAGAAAAAAACCTTCCCAAACCTTTTAGCTCAAGACCTAAAATAGAATTAATGTTTTTCTGGGACCCGCAGATATATATATATATATATATATATATATATATATATATATATATATATATATATATATATTATAGAAATGGTTTGATTCTTTCTGAAATACTTTTGGAAATGAATAGGAGAAAAAGAGTAACTATGACTATAACTTTTGAAATTGTTGTAATTGTTTTCAATTGATGAAAATTATATAATTAGTTTTTTTAATTTTTAAACGGTAAAAGGGGTCATTTAGGCTATACTCGTGGGATAACAGCACTGTAAAGGATAATTCACTCACTTATAATTCACTCATTTATGAGGAGAATAACCGGTCGCAGGGAGGGTACTTCATTTATCTGAGGAAAATAACCGGTCGACAGGGAGGGTACTTCATGTATCTGAGGAAAATAACCGGTCGACAGGGAGGGTACTTCATTTATCTGAGGAAAATAACCGGTCGACAGGGAGGATACTTCATTTATCTGAGGAAAATAACCGGTCGACAGGGAGGGTACTTCATTTATCTGAGGAAAATAACCGGTCGACAGGGAGGGTACTTCATTTATCTGAGGAAAATAACCGGTCGACAGGGAGGGTACTTCATTTATCTGAGGAGAATAACCGGTCGACAGGGAGGGTACTTCATTTATCTGAGGAAAATAACCGGTCGACAGGGAGGGTACTTCATTTATCTGAGGAAAATAACCGGTCGACAGGGAGGGTACTTCATTTATCTGAGGAAAATAACCGGTCGACAGGGAGGGGACTTCATTTATCTGAGGAAAATAACCGGTCGACAGGGAGGGTACTTCATTTATCTGAGGAAAATAACCAGTCGACAGGGAGGGTACTTCATTTATCTGAGGAAAATAACCGGTCGACAGGGAGGGTACTTCATTTATCTGAGGAAAATAACCAGTCGACAGGGAAGGTACTTCATTTATCTGAGGAAAATAACCGGTCGACAGGGAGGGTACTTCATTTATCTGAGGAAAATAACCGGTCGACAGGGAGGGTACTTCATTTATCTGAGGAAAATAACCGGTCGACAGGGAGGGGACTTCATTTATCTGAGGAAAATAACCGGTCGACAGGGAGGGTACTTCATTTATCTGCATCACATGTTCTGAGTTCTGAGTTCATGGCAATTGTGTCCATAATTGCCACAAAAAAAAGCAAAGTGCTTCATGGTTCTCTATAATTATTTCACACACACACACACACACACACACACACACACACACACACACACACACACACACACACACACACACACACACACACACACACACACACACACACACACACACACACACACACACACACACACACACACACACACACACACACACACACACACACAGAATGCCATATACAGCCCTCTCCAGGAGGTCTGTTGTTGTGGAATAACAACAACACAAATGTTTTATTAATGAAGGTAATTATCCTCCACATCATGCAATATCTTAATAACGGCACGGCTCATAGATTATCCCTTATAACTTATACATTCTACACTGATATTAACACCAGTAATCATACTATACGGCAATAATAATAATAATAATAATAATATGCATATATAACTGACACTAAACTAAGAATTTACCTATTAATTAAACAAATATATAGCCGTAAAATCCATAATCATCATCATCGTCATCATCACCATCATCACCACCACAGCCATGCTAATTCATTCATTCATTCTTATTTTGGATTTGTTTTAAATATATGAAGGTTTTGTGGGCTGGGCTTTTTACTAAAAAGCCCCCCCTTTTAAATACTACACACACACATACATACATACATACCTACATACATACATTTCAGACGTTTTAGCAGTTTTTAAGGACCCACTTTTAGGCCAGTGCACCAGAGCAAGCTTTTGCCTTTTTTTAAACCCCACCCATTTTAACCAAATACATACATACATACATACATACATACATACATACATACATACATACATACATACATACATACATACATACTATTCATACATGCCAGTTATTTAAGAGACACATATGATTTCCTGGAAAAAATCAAGCCCATAGCTGTGCCACCACACACATACATTTTCACCATAGACATTGACAGCCTTTACACTAACATACATACAGCCACTGGTTTACAGGCAGTTAGAAACCTCTTCCAGACACACCCGGACAACACTAGACCAGACAATGCCATTTTACAACTATTAGAACTTAGTCTCAATTGCAATGATTTCACATTTAATAACAAACACTATTTACAGATAGAGGGCACAGCTATGGGCAAGAAATTTGCACCCGCTTATGCCAACATTTACATGAGTGAGTGGGAGAGAGAGGCCTTGGCAAAGTGTCCACTACAACCCACCATGTATTTCAGATTTTTAGATGACATCATAGGGCTCTGGCCACACACCTTACAACAGTTTGATAACTTTTTACAGATCTTGAACACACACCATGCTTCCATAACCATCAAACACATAATTCATCCAACAGAGATTAACTTCCTGGACACCACCGTATTTTTTCATACAATAGACCAGACACATAAACGACTACTGACAAAAATATATTTTAAGGACACAGACACACACGCACTACTCCACAAACACAGTTACCACCCAAAGCACACTTTTGCAGGCATCATCAAATCACAAATCATTCGGTTTTTCAGGATTTCATCCAATAGGGAACACTTCAATCAGGCCACACACACACTCTTTACAGTCCTCCGAAGGAGAGGTTATAGTAAAAGACTTTTGCGTACCATCAGGAGCAATGCCCTGGCCTCTCTCTCCCCCACCCAGTCACTCTCCACCAACACTCTGCCTCCTACCCCTAACCCTCTCATCCCCAATTCTAACCCTAACCTCAATCCCAGCTTTCTTCCCCAGCCACCTCAGAGCATGCACCCGGATCAGAGGCCCCTCTCTAGCGCAGGGACAGGGACGGACCTGGACGGGGCCTACACATTACCCTCTCCTCTATGTCTTCCCTCCTCCAACTCTTCTTCTCTCACCATCCAGGCCATCGGCTCCTCTACAATTAAAACATTACTCCCATTCATAACCACATTTTCACATACACTCCAACCACTTCACCACAAATTTAAACAAAATTTCACCACTACACAACAATCCTACCCCCCATTACAAGCACATCAAGTCATTTCAGCACTTAGAAGGAACAGGAACCTGGGAGACCTCCTTGTGCATTCCAAATTTTCCACTTTACCTCCCAAGCCCCCACAGCCACATACACTCCATTTCAAACCCCGCAAATTCATCAACAACCCCCATAGTCACACTTCCTCCCCCATCACGGACCCTCTGTCTCTGACCACACCCAATATAGTCTACATCATCACCTGCACACAATGTCATAAACACTACATAGGAGAAACCGGACACACACTAGAAACACGACTCAAACAACACTTATATCACATCAAACGAGCAGACATACACACAACCCTATACACACACTTTCAATCCCATTCTATCGCTAACCTCATCATTTCAGGTCTGGAATGTGGAGTCCGATGGACCAGTGGACAGCGGAAACTCATGGAGCACAGATGGATTAAAAAATTACTAACTGTAACACCCACTGGTCTTAATGAAAGAAGTTGATTTTTATCTCTTTCTGTTCTTTTATCTGTCCAATCAATAAATGGTTTCCAGGCCTTGCTGTGAACTTTTACTCCTTTATGGTTTTAGGTTGTTTTATTACTGTCTATTTTTATATCCATTTTACCCTTGGGTTTTAGAAGACATTTCGGACATTGGTTTAGGTATGCGGTCTAGCTTAACTTGGACTCAGGGGGGTGGACGCCTCTGCCTTGCATAGTCCCCAGTGAATAGGCATTTTGCCCTTCACTGGTAACCTTATTTTGGATTTGTTTTAAATATATGAAGGTTTTGTGGGCTGGGCTTTTTACTAAAAAGCCCCCCCTTTTAAATACTACACACATACATACATACATACCTACATACATACATTTCAGACGTTTTAGCAGTTTTTAAGGACCCACTTTTAGGCCAGTGCACCAGAGCAAGCTTTTGCCTTTTTTTAAACCCCACCCATTTTAACCAAATACATACATACATACATACATAATACTCAAGGGGTTAATAATATGCTGCATTACTATGTGGGTCTATTCAGTGTGTGTGCAAACCCACGTGTCATTGGCTGATGTGGCAGTCAGCTGACCAATTTGGGCGGGGTATTTAAGCTCACTAGACTGCATGCTCTTCCTGCCTTCCTTCTGCTTATGGTTCCTGGTTGTAGTCATGTGATGTTTGCTCCCACCACCACCGGGAGCAGTGTTGTTTTTGGCAGCAAATTTCAATTTTAGTTTTAGTCATTAGTCTCTTGAATAGTTTTCACTTAGTTTTAGTCACATTTTAGTCACCTGGAATGTTCTAGTCTAGTTTTAGTCGACTAAATGTCATACGATTTCAGTCGACTAAATCTACAGTTGATTTAGTCGACTAAAATGTGTTTCTTTTTTGTCTCGAGAGAAGCCTCTCGCTCGACTCAATATAAAAAGTTTTCTAAATCATGACAATTTTCTGAAAGATTTGAGGCACATTTTAATGATTTTTCAAAAAAATAAATAGCAGACCTATACAAGCTCGTATAGCGCATTACCACTCAAAGTGCTAAGCGAACAAAACCCAAACTTGTATTATTATTTATTACTATTCCGTGTCCTCGATTGCACACCGAGATAGATGCAACAATGAGAGAGAGAGAGAGAGAGAGAGAGAGAGAGAGAGAGAGAGAGAGAGAGAGAGAGAGAGAGAGAGAGAGAGAGAGAGAGAGAGAGAGAGAGAAGCCTCTCAGCTCGACTCAATATATATAGCCAAATGTCACTTGTATAACATGCTCCGCTTGCTTGCTGAGGCCAGCTCATTTCCCTTGGCATCGACTGTGTTGCAGGAATTCAGTTGCCTTTTGGATATTATCCCATTCTGACCGGGAACCCATTTTGGTGTTAGCATTATGTTATGCTTTAGCTATTGAAAAATAGCAGATCTACAAGCTCATAGCGCGCCACCGAGTGGCGCGCTACGAGCTTGTAGGTCTGCTATTTTTGAAAAATCGAAGAACGACTGACATTTTTTAGAATCTGATCTCAGATCAGAATGGGTTCATCAGACCAGTGTGTGTCCAGTGGAAACCTCGTATGAATCTGATCTCAGGTCAGAATGGGTTATATAAAGAAAGACCGTGTCAGAAATGTTTATGTAAGCAAGCAAACATGTACGGGCGGTATTTTCGGGTTAGAACGTCCATGGATATTTATACACAATAGAAGAAAAATAACAGAACATGAACATAGTATATAGTATGGCTATAGACTCTATAGCCATGCGGGTCAACAGCTTTTTTCTAACCCTTTGCTTTTTAATGGAGAAAAAAAATGATTTTCTATATACTTGAACTGAACTGAGTCGCCTTGGACCTTCTAAAAGATCGCCGGCAATCTTTTTTTTTTTCCACTGTGATTTCTAAAAAGGTGTTGACCTTTAAAGGTAGAGTAAGTGATTTCACTTAATTCAAATATCACTTATTTTTTTGTTTTGTTGTGATAATCCTCCCTACTATAGAGTGTGCTGACCATATAAGGAGTTCCTCCCTGTCCCCAGGAAGGTAGTGAGACCAGTGTACATGACATCAGAGACACTGGGTTCACTGCTACAATCTAAAATATCTAAAACCACATATTACACACATAAAGACCCCCAGGAAAGTGTTCTAAAGCTTCTAAACGTCATTAACATATTTGCAAAAAGGGTGAAGTGTCCCTTTAAAGGTCTGTAACTCTGAGAGTCTATAGGGTCCATTATAAGGGTCCAATGCAAAAAACACAATTAAAATAATTAATCCCAATTATGTGTGTGACAAATGCCACTATCTGGTGGTGGTGGTGGTGGTGGTGATGAGTGAGCTGATGAGTGAGCGCAGTTGGAGGAAACACATCGACTCACTGCGCCTTGGAACGTCTCGGGAGTCACTATAATGTTGCTCTGGAGGAGAGGGAAGTCTGGAGCTCTCTGGTGGAGCTGTTGTCCCCCGCGACCCGACTACGGATAAGCGGTTGAAGATGGATGGATGGATGGAGACACACCTGTGGAAGACATGAACATATAGAACCATATCAACTAGAAACATAGACATAGACAAACATCTAGATAAGCAGAACATAAAACAAGTAGAACAGAACATGTTCCTCTCTGTCCTGGACTATACAGGGACTTTATTTATAGTTCTGCTGCTCCTTCACTTTTTAACCCATTCTGGGCGGGAACCACCTTTTGGTGTTAGCACTATGTTATGCTTTAGCTATTGAAAAATAGCAGATCTACAAGCTCATAGCGCGCCACCGAGTGGCGCGCTACGAGCTTGTAGATCTGCTATTTTTGAAAAATCGAAGACATTTTTATAGAATCTGATCTCAGGTCAGAATGGGTTAATATAATGAAACTGTCAGGATGTAATAGACATTTTTTTTTAGAATCTGATCTCAGGTCAGAATGGGTTAAAGCGGCTAGACTATAGACACTGTCTATAGCACTCTGCCTTTGAGGTGGACTATAATGGTACCCACTTTATGAGAACCCAGATTTATCCTCTCTGACTGAGAGGCCAGATAAGCATCGGCACCTATTTTTATATAATATAAAGCCATTGCTGGGATGCTCCCTGGCATGATGGAACTGAACAATAGTGTCAGGAAAACAGTCTGAGCCTTGGGTCTGGACTTGCCTGTGGGTGTGACTACACTTTAGTTGTTGCTTTTTGTGCTTCTGCCCTGACTAATTGTCATTTCTTGTCATTCCAGTGCCGTCACTCCCACTCATCTGCTCACTCTCAATCAGCCAATCTGAGTGGAGCTTCACACCTGCACTCTGTTCATTTGTCACACTCAGTCTATTTAAACCCTGCTTGTCTCTTTGTTCTCTGCCAGATTATATCTCCTGTGTCCCTGTGCACTCTGCTCCAGTCCCACCAGTTTATGCCTGTTTTTGTGCTTTGTTCTTTGACCACCTGCCTGGATTCTGACCTCCCTTTTTGCCTGCCGATTTGGACTTGTTTGCCAGTGTTTTTTGTGGATTCGTTTTCATGGACTTGTGTTGGACTACATTTTCCTGTGAACTGACTCAATTAAAACTCTGTTTAACCTTCACCTGTTTCCGTCCGCTTCTGGGTCCTAAAATCATATCCTGACATTATAATCTGGCCAAGATGGACCCAGCGGGAATTGAACAGCTCCGAACCATTTTGGACCGACAGTCTGTCGCTCTGGGAGAGCATCATGATGAGTTGTCCAATATTGGAACTACACTGAATTCGTTTGGATCCGCCATGACAGTCATGACAAACCAACTCCAGCAACTTCAGGTACAAGTTCAGTCTACTGCCCCTTCTGCACCAGTTTCTCATCCCATACCAGCTCCACCTGCTCTGCCAACTCGAGAACCCCGCCTGCCTACTCCACAACCTTATGCAGGTGAACCAGGTACCTGTAGATCTTTTTTGACACAGTGCTCACTCAGCATTGAATTACAGCCTCTGACTTTTACTACTGAACGAGCAAAAGTTGCTTTTGTTATCACACTGCTTACTGGTCGGGCCAGAGAGTGGGGAACTGCTGTTTGGGAGGCCGGTTCTCCATTCTGCAATGATTTTCAAAACTTCACAGAGGAAATGCGCAGAGTTTTTGATCGTTCCATGCATGGCAGAGAGGCGGCCCGTCAGCTGCTGCAGAGCCGCCAGGGACGCAGATCTGTTTCCGATTATGCCATAGATTTTAGCACCCTTGCTACTAACTGTGGTTGGGGAGCTGAGGCACTTTTTG
Source organism: Protomyctophum bolini (assembly GCF_963924005.1). Classification (NCBI taxonomy): domain Eukaryota; kingdom Metazoa; phylum Chordata; class Actinopteri; order Myctophiformes; family Myctophidae; genus Protomyctophum; species Protomyctophum bolini. Next base: position 48,148,335 of record NC_137865.1, read on the forward strand.
ATGTTTTTTATAATGGCCTCGCTGAGAACATCAAAGATGAGATCGCCACTCGTGAACTGCCTAAGACCTTTAATGAGCTGGTTGAGTTGGCTATCCGTGTGGACAAGCGGGTGGCTCAGCGCCACCGTGAGAGAGACAGCCACAGTACGTCTGGGTTTTCAGCCAGTTCAGCCCCCCCATGTCCTTCAAGCCCTGAGCCGGTTTCTGTACCGTCTGTGGAGCCCATGCAAGTGGATCGTACACATCTGACTTCCGCTGAGAAACAGAGAAGGAGAGAGGCCAAGGCGTGTCTGTACTGTGGCACAGTAGGACATTTCATTGCTACCTGCCCGGTAAAAGGGAACGCTCGCCAGTAGACCGGGGAGTACTGGTGAGCGTGACCCCTGTTCAAAGTTCCCCAACATTGCGTACTCTGTTGCCTGCTACATTGACCTGGGGGGGTCAGCAACTCCCCCTTTCCGTGCTGGTGGATTCTGGTGCTGACGAGAGTTTCATCGACACTGGGTTGGCTGCACAGTTGGGCGTTTCCATCACCGCTCTACAGTCACCACGGCAGGCCAATGCACTCAATGGGAAGAAGCTCGCCAGTATTTCCCACATCACAGCCCCGGTGAGTCTTCTTTTATCTGGCAATCATCATGAGGAGATAGCCCTGCATATTATTGACTCACCTATGGCTCCTATAGTTTTAGGTCATCCCTGGTTGGTTAAACATAATCCTCATATTAACTGGGTTATGAATACCATTGTGGGTTGGAGTGATTTTTGTCACTCACACTGTCTCCGCTCTGCCCAGTGTTCTGTCCCCCCCCCTATAATCACTCAGGAGGACTTTCCTGATCTGTCTGCAGTCCCACCTGAGTATCTGGACCTTCGACCAGTATTTAGCAAGTCCCGGGCCCTATCTTTACCACCTCATCGCCTCTATGACTGCCCTATTGATCTGTTGGAGGGAACTAGCCCCCCCCGGGGTCGCCTTTACTCACTAGCGCCGCCTGAGGTCAGGGCGATGAATAAGTACATTAGTGAGTCACTGGCAGCTGGAATCATCCGGCCCTCCTCTTCACCTGCAGGGGCAGGTTTCTTTTTTGTGAAGAAGAAGGACGACTCTCTTCGCCCATGCATTGACTATAGAGGGTTAAATGATATCACTGTAAAGAATTGTTATCCGTTACCCCTCATGTCCTCTGCTTTCGAACTGATACAGGGGGCTACTGTGTTCACCAAGTTGGACCTTCGCAACGCGTACCATCTGGTTCGCATTCGTGAAGGAGATGAGTGGAAAACAGCGTTCAACACTGCATCTGGACATTATGAGTATCTTGTTATGCCGTTCGGATTGACAAATGCCCCCGCAGTTTTTCAGAGTATGGTGAACGATGTGCTACGGGACATGGTGGGCCAATTTGTATTCATTTACCTCGATGACATTTTGATTTTTTCCCAGTCTGTCCAGGAGCATGTCCAGCATGTCCGTCGGGTGCTTCAGAGACTGTTGGAGAATCAACTTTATGTCAAGGCGGAGAAGTGCTCATTCCATCAAACTACAGTGTCTTTCCTGGGTTTTGTCGCCGGTGCAGGAGGAGTCCAGATGGATGAAGCGAAAGTGAAAGCGGTGGTCGACTGGCCCACCCCTCAAAACCGTAAGGACGTTCAGAGATTTTTGGGATTCGCCAATTTTTATAGGCGTTTCATAAGGGATTACAGTAAGATTGCTGCACCTCTCACAGATCTTACTTCTACCAAGATTAGGTTTTGCTGGTCAGACGGAGCCAGCAAGGCGTTTAATCTACTCAAAGGACTTTTCACTACTGCACCCATTTTGACACTTCCCGACCCCTCCCTCCAGTTCATTGTGGAGGTGGATGCCTCAGATGTTGGTATCGGTGCAGTGTTGTCCCAGCGTTCTGAGAGGGATCACAAGATTCACCCCTGTGCCTTTTTCTCCCATCGATTAGACTCCACCGAGAGAAACTATGCTGTCGGGGACCGTGAGTTGCTGGCAGTGAGAATGGCTTTGGAGGAGTGGCGTCACTGGCTTGAGGGCGCCTCTGTCCCATTTGTCGTCTGGACGGATCATAAGAATTTGGAGTACCTCAAGACGGCTAAGCGCCTAAGTTCTCGTCAGGCACGGTGGTCGTTGTTTTTTGCTCGCTTTAATTTTGTTCTGTCTTTCAGACCCGGTTCCAAGAATGGAAAGCCTGATGCTTTGTCTCGACAGTTCTGCAAATCAGAGGAAAGTAAGAGACCAGACACAATTCTTCCTTCACAATGTTTTGTGGCTGCAGTAACCTGGGATGTTGAAAAAGCAGTACGTAATGCGCAGCAACAGGAGTCAACCCCTGCAAACTGTCCCGCTAACATGTTGTTTGTTCCGAGCAACACACGCTCCCAGGTCCTCCAGTGGGGCCATTCTTCACAGCTCGCATGCCATCCTGGTGTCAGAAGAACCATGGCATTTCTACGTCAGCGCTTTTGGTGGCCGTCTATGACAGAGGATGTCAGGACCTTTGTTGCTGCCTGTTCAGTCTGTGCTCGAAATAAGAACTCCAACCAACCTCCTGCGGGTCTGCTGCAGCCTTTGCCCGTACCACAACGCCCTTGGTCCCACATTTCTCTGGATTTTGTGACTGGACTTCCCCCCTCCGATGGTAACACTGCTGTTCTTACGGTAGTAGACAGGTTTTCAAAATCTGCTCATTTCATTGCTCTTGAGAGCTTACCTTCTGCTAAGAAAACAGCTGAACTCATGATTGACAATGTTTTCAAGATTCACGGCTTATGTGTTGATGTGGTTTCTGACAGAGGCCCCCAGTTTATTTCACAGTTTTGGAGGGAATTCTGTAGACTTCTGGGTGCTACAGTTAGCCTGTCGTCTGGATACCATCCTCAGACAAATGGACAGACGGAGCGGGCCAACCAGGACTTGGAACGGGTGCTTCGTTGTGTGGCCTCTCAAAATCCATCCTCCTGGAGTCAGCGTTTGGCATGGGTTGAATATGCACACAATTCACTACCGGTATCCTCCACTGGGCTGTCCCCTTTTCAATGTTGTCTTGGCTATCAACCCCCTCTGTTTCCATCTCAGGAGGAGGAGGCCAGAGTTCCATCTGTCCAGGCCTTCATCCGTCGGTGTAAGAGGACCTGGAGGAGAGCTCGCTTAACTCTCCTTCGTCATGGGGAGCAGGTGAGGAAGGCAGCGGATAGACGCCGCACCAGAGCACCTCGATACCGATGTGGTCAGAAGGTTTGGTTGTCCACTCGTGATCTTCCATTGAGGTCATGTTCACGGAAGTTGGCTCCCCGGTTTATTGGTCCCTACCCCATCATTAAGATTATCAGTCCTTCAGTGGTAAGACTCAGACTGCCTAATTCTCTTCGTCGTGTTCACCCTACGTTCCATGTGTCCCGGATCAAGCCTGTTCTCCATAGTCCTCATGCACCACCATCCCCAGCCCCACCGCCTCCACGGCTTATCGATGGGTCTCCTGCCTACACTGTTCGCCAGCTGTTAGATTCCAGACGCCGTGGCAGAGGTATGCAGTACCTTGTTGACTGGGAGGGTTACGGTCCGGAGGAGAGAACTTGGGTTCCTGCTAGAGACATTCTGGACCGGTCTCTCATCCAGGATTTCCATCGTCAACATCCTTCTCATCCATCAGTGATGCCAGGAGGCATCCGTCAGGGGAGGGGTACTGTCAGGAAAACAGTCTGAGCCTTGGGTCTGGACTTGCCTGTGGGTGTGACTACACTTTAGTTGTTGCTTTTTGTGCTTCTGCCCTGACTAATTGTCATTTCTTGTCATTCCAGTGCCGTCACTCCCACTCATCTGCTCACTCTCAATCAGCCAATCTGAGTGGAGCTTCACACCTGCACTCTGTTCATTTGTCACACTCAGTCTATTTAAACCCTGCTTGTCTCTTTGTTCTCTGCCAGATTATATCTCCTGTGTCCCTGTGCACTCTGCTCCAGTCCCACCAGTTTATGCCTGTTTTTGTGCTTTGTTCTTTGACCACCTGCCTGGATTCTGACCTCCCTTTTTGCCTGCCGATTTGGACTTGTTTGCCAGTGTTTTTTGTGGATTCGTTTTCATGGACTTGTGTTGGACTACATTTTCCTGTGAACTGACTCAATTAAAACTCTGTTTAACCTTCACCTGTTTCCGTCCGCTTCTGGGTCCTAAAATCATATCCTGACAAATAGCACCTATCAGAGCCGCTCTAGTGAGTTCTTAAGGCTCAAGGTTTCCTCAGGCCCAGACAGCGTTGGGCAAGACAGCTTTTTCGGTCAGTGAGTGACCCCAAAACTCTTTTAAACTGAGCTCCCTGCCGTATCCTTGGGTCAGTTCAAACGAATGCTCCCAGAACATTTTTCACCGTGATTGCACCTGCTTCAATTGATTTATTTCAGTTGATTGACTGGTTGTTGTTCCGCATAAAAGAATCCACTTCAAAACACTCCTGACCACCTAGAGAGCACTAAACAACCTGGCTCCCACATACCTCTTTGACCTTTTTTTTAGGTTTGCGTTTTTTTTTTCTTCTAATAAAGTTTATTTGTCGTTACCTCTGTAAATCCCCCCCCCCCCCATGTAAAGCTTCTCTGGGTACTCAGAAAAGCGCTATATAAGTTTGAGATAGTATTATTATTAAAGTTAATTTGAAATGTATCCCGATGTATAATGAATATTGTGTATAGTTTTTGACTGTGTCACACCCCTGTCTCAGGCGAGGGCAATTGAACATCAAAGATGGCAGAGTTTAACAATGTTTATTTAAAGTGCAGAAAAAATGACAAAACAAAAGGAGACAGAAATATCTGAAAATAAAGTATATTCAAAATCAAGTACTTCATATTATATATACACAATGTAAATCAAATCAATCATTTCAACCATCAAATCAGCCACTATTATATAATATAAGTATTATGAATCAGGCCTTTTAATATAAAGCGAATCAAACACCATTATAATAAATCAACAAATCTGGATCCAAAAAATGCTTTTGAGCCATGGTTCTAAAAACTGATGACGCAAAACATCACCTCCTCAGAGACCGACACCTTCCACGACCAACATCAGAGAGTAGACTGACTGACAATGCCATTTCTCAGAGCTATATACCCCCCTGGCTCCTCCCACATACCCCATGGCTCCTCCCACAACACAGGAAATGATCAACATGATCCACAACATGTTATATTCACTCAAAACTGATGTCCCAAAACACAGTTACATATACATTTCAGTTCATTTGAGCTTGTAGCTCTTTTCTTTCTCAAGTCTTTAGTTTTCTAAAGTCCTTTTTTTTTAGCATCCAATGTCCCTCGGTGACAAATAACCCCCCCTTATCCCCAGGCAGGAGCCCGATTAGTGTTCAGCTGTGCTTCTCCAACCCATTTTGGGGCGGGAACCCCTTTTGGTGTTAGCATTGTGTTATGCTTTAGCTATTGAAAAATAGCAGATCTACAAGCTCATAGCGCACCACCGAGTGGCGCGCTACGAGCTTGTAGGTCTGCTATTTTTTAAAAATTGAAGAACGACTGACATAGAAAACTGTCAGGATGTAGAAGAACATTTTTTAAATCTGATCTCAGGTCAGAATGGGTTAAAGTCACAGGACCCCATTGTTGAGCAGAAATATGGTGAGAGCTGTTTGTGTGTCTGTCTGCCCACAACTATCAATTGGCTGAGGCAGAGGCTGGAAATTGCACAGGCGAGGGGATTTCAGCTGATTGTAGGCCCGCCACTTGCAGACATGACCAGAGCCTTTTGTGGTGGTTCTGGAGAACCGTGGGTCCGACCGACTCGATACCGGGCACTGCACTCCCTGCGGGGGTGTGGAACGCGTGTGTCGAATGTGAAGTCGGTGGGTCAAACGGTTCTCGAGTTACGTGCATTACAACCGTACAACCGTACAACACAGAGAGACGTGACGCATTTATAGTAGGACGTTTTCTACTGGACAACAAACTTTCAACTTCCCGTGCAGTCTGTTAAATATGAAATCACCACTCAAAGTAGTTTATGCCTGAAATAAACTGTTTACGCACGCAACACCCTTCCGATCCTAAATTACATTTTACTGTCGTAACATATAATCAAAACGGTAATATATTCAGTGACTAATATATTCAGCGAGAATATATTCATACCTGTAAATAGCACGCGGATCCTTTGCCAACTAAACGTGTTAACAGGCTCTCTCATCATCACATGAATTACATTGCGAATGTATGTTTGTGTGTGTTTTAAAAAATGCTATTTTATTCTTTCTATAGCGTGAGTCACGACTCGCGCTGATTGACTGATTGACTGACGTCTCACTGTGGATGTTGTGGAATCTGGAAATCCATAATTCTACAACATTTCATGTTTGTGAACAAAATGTACTCAACTGTTCATTCAGTAGGTCTGACTATACTGTAGGTCTGGCTGGCTTAAATCATGCAAGACAGTTCGTCTCTGAGGCCTGTCTTTGTTTTACTGTTATTCAAAGTCCACCTGGAGTGAGAAGGAAAGGAAAGGTACCATGTTTACCCTGCAGGGTAACTGGACTAAGGAAAGGAAAGGTACCATGTTCACCCTGCAGGGTAACTGGACTAAGGAAAGGAAAGGTACCATGTTCACCCTGCAGGGTAACTGGACTAAGGAAAGGAAAGGTACCATGTTCACCCTGCAGGGTAACTGGACTAAGGAAAGGAAAGGTACCATGTTTACCCTGCAGGGTAACTGGACTAAGGAAAGGAAAGGTACCATGTTCACCCTGCAGGGTAACTGGACTAAGGAAAGGAAAGGTACCATGTTTACCCTGCAGGGTAACTGGACTAAGGAAAGGAAAGGTACCATGTTCACCCTGCAGGGTAACTGGACTAAGGAAAGGAAAGGTACTATGTTTACCCTGCAGGGTAACTGGACTAAGGAAAGGAAAGGTACCATGTTCACCCTGCAGGGTAACTGGACTAAGGAAAGGAAAGGTACCATGTTCACCCTGCAGGGTAACTGGACTAAGGAAAGGAAAGGTACCATGTTCACCCTGCAGGGTAACTGGACTAAGGAAAGGAAAGGTACCATGTTTACCCTGCAGGGTAACTGGACTAAGGAAAGGAAAGGTACCATGTTCACCCTGCAGGGTAACTGGACTAAGGAAAGGAAAGGTACCATGTTTACCCTGCAGGGTAACTGGACTAAGGAAAGGAAAGGTACCATGTTTACCCAGGGTAACTGGACTAAGGAAAGGAAAGGTACTATGTTTACCCAGGGTAACTGGACTAAGCTCAATAACTTGTTTACAGCCAGGCCCTGCTCATAGAACATTTCATGGTAGGGGTTCAATGCCTTGTCCAATAAGGGCACTTCAGCGGTGGTAATTTTAACGTGCCGGTCCGGGGATACGAACTAGAGATATAACAGAGATATAGTGCTGCCAATAGTTAAATGGCCAGTCTACAAGCTCACAACGTGTCAAAGTATAGATTGGCTAGTTGAACTATTCAAAAATGTATTCGAAAACGAGCAAATCAGCTCTAGAAACAAATTAAGACATTTACGTACAAACTTTAAACAAACTAAAACGAATCTAAAATCTAAAAATCACACCTGTGTGAACTGAGTGGTGCAACTCCCCTCTCTCCCCCCATCCCCTCTCTCTCTCTCTCTCTCTCTCTCTCATTAGCAGGCAACAGTGCAGCACTGTCTATCTCTCTCTCTGTTTCTGGCACAACAGCGCCCCCTACTGGTACTCATAGTCATACTAGTGCTCATTAACGTCACATATAGGTGAACCAACACATAGGTGAACACGGACATTGCTGTTCCTTGGAGTGGTTGCACCACTCAAAAAAATCCCAAACTATTAACCTAACCTTGGCCTCCAGACAGTATACAAGCATCTCAGGCTTGATTCCTGCAACTCTCTCGCTGGCTGGTGTCTCTGCATTCAGCTCTCTCAAACCCCCGAGCCGATACAACGCCACAAAACACCTGGTAATGGTCTTCAACATACTCCTCTCCTCTGCTGCACTCACTGCGCTGGCTCTGGGCTGCTGCTCAACACACTGGTGATGACCTACAAGGCAATACCAAGGGCATGGCACCCCCCTGACTCCAGGACATAATCCACCCCTCTCCTTTCACGCTTAAATCAGCAAGGACGCCTGTCGCTCCCTTCCCTACAACAACCAGGCCAGCACTCCAAGCTGTGTAATGACCCGCCCCCCCACACACACACACACACACACACACACACACACACACACACACACACACACACACACACACACACACACACACACACACACACACACACACACACACACACACACACACACACACACACACACACACACACACACACACACACACACACACACACACACACACACTCCATTAATTCTAGACTGTATATTTAAGGTCATTGCAGACTGGACGCGGGTTTTTTTTTCTTTCTTCTGAAAACTTGGCAGGAAAACTGCTGCTAAAAGCAGTGCAGTGTGTGCAAGGACCTTTAATGTCCATCTTCTATACTGCAGTCTGACAACTCCTCTTCGGTCTTCAAATCATTCCCTATAAAGCACTCCTAATTGTCTCCACCATGAGGCCGAAGGCATCATGGGGAGAGAGAGTATGTTGCATTGGAGTGCATCTGAACCCTGTCAGCTCCAATGAGCATCTCCACAAACAACAGCGGGATTTAGTGCCGTTTTGTCTTCTGAATTACCAGCAGCAATACCAGCTGTTTTATACCATTGCTGTTTTTAAGTCCAATTTAACATAGCTTTATACTCTAATAACCTCTAGGTCTTGCCCGGGATTTAAATGAGCTGTCCGGTCACTTTTTTTTAAAATTATTTCTTTGTATATTTGTATCTATTCTCTATTAATTTATCTATTCATATTCAGTGCATTGTTGCACTCTGCATTTGTTTTTATTTTCTGAAAAGCACCTAATTGCCTTTTTGTGTGTGAAAGGTTGCTGTATAAATAAAATTGCTTTGCCACATGAATGAACCACATAGAGCGCACAACGTTCATAGCTGTGACACACAGACAGAAACACAGGTTGTTTTTTGTTTTGACTGGCGACCCAACTGTGTCAAATTCATTCAATTAAATGGCAACGGCACAGATAGGAGCAACCAGCAGCTGCATGCGTGCGTGTGCGTGTGCGTGTGCGTGTGCGTGTGCGTGTGCGTGTGTGCGTACCTGTGCGTCTGCATGCATGTGTGTAAGTGGGGGAACTTCCTGGCCAGGAAACTGAGGAGATTGCATGAATCCATCCATCCATCCATCCATCAAGTCTGTGCTATACACCCAAGTGGACAAAAATGTTTTGAACCATTTCATTATGAAACATTCTTATACACGGCTGGCTGGCTGGCTGGCTGGCTGGCTGGCTGGCTGGCTGGCTGGCTGTCTGACTGACTAATTGCTTGATTAATTGATTATTGTTAGCCAAGTTGTTAGTGTGTACACACAGCATTCTGCATTCACAGGATTCCAATTTGAGAGTCACTTGAAATAAAAAAGAATAAGGTTGCGAATACAGCGGGAGGGAGGGTACCTCTGCACCAGGGCTCTTCATCAGTGCATACTGAGGGCCTGGGAAGATGAGAGTCTTCCCCCGACCCCCGACAGTGGTGGGACGCAAACATTGTCGCCATCTATAAGAATAAGCGGTGACAAGTGTATCTGTGGCAACAGCAGGGCGATATCACTCCTTTCTGTTGCTGGCCAAGGTGATTTCTTGTTCCATTTCCTGAAACATCACCATTTTGGACATACAAGGGTTCCAACCCGACAGTGACAATGTTTAACCCATTCTGAACGGGAACCCATTATTGGTGTCAGCATCATGTCATGCTTTAGCTATTGAAAAATAGCAGATCTACAAGCTCATAGCGCGCCACCGAGTGGCGCGCTACGAGCTTGTAGGTCTGCTATTTTTGAAAAATCGAAGAACGACTGACATTTTTAGAATCTGATCTCGGGTCAGAATGGGTTAATCAGACCAGTGTGTGTCCAGTGGAAAACCTCGTATGAATTTGATCTCAGGTCAGAATGGGTTAAGATTGCTTTATAAACATACAGGAGCCAGTGCTGCCAGGGGTGGCCAGCCCAGCCCAGCCCAGCCCAGCGCAGCCCAGCCCAGCCCAGCCCAGCCCAGCGTGCTGCCTGCTGCCTGGTAGAGAGTACACAGTGATGCATTCTAATAGGATGGCGGGTAATAAAATGAAGTGCTGAGTGACAGACCTTGTCAAGCTGTTTCAAGGTGGTATAGGGGCCGCGCCGTGCACAAAGATACTGTCCCTGTGATGATCAAGTGCTGGCAGAAAAATAGACCGAAACGAAATGCTTCCTATCATTACATGAGGGGTGGTGGGCGGGTGGGTGGGTTGCAGGGTATAGTAAGGTTGTGGATTGTGAATGAGGTTGCAGGGTACAGTGCGTTGTGGATTGTGAATGAGGTTGCAGGGTACAGTGCGTTGTGGATTGTGAATGAGGTTGCAGGGTACAGTGCGTTGTGGATTGTGAATGAGGTTGCAGGGTACAGTGCGTTGTGGATTGTGAATGAGGTTGCAGGGTACAGTGCGTTGTGGATTGTGAATGAGGTTGCAGGGTACAGTGCGTTGTGGATTGTGAATGAGGTTGCAGGGTACAGTGCGTTGTGGATTGTGAATGAGGTTGCAGGGTACAGTGCGTTGTGGATTGTGAATGAGGTTGCAGGGTACAGTGCGTTGTGGATTGTGAATGAGGTTGCCGGGTACAGTGCGTTGTGGATTGTGAATGAGGTTGCAGGGTACAGTGCGTTGTGGATTGTGAATGAGGTTGCAGGGTACAGTGCGTTGTTGGATTGTGAATGAGGTTGCAGGGTACAGTGCGTTGTGGATTGTGAATGAGGTTGCAGGGTACAGTGCGTTGTGGATTGTGAATGAGGTTGCAGGGTACAGTGCGTTGTGGATTGTGAATGAGGTTGCAGGGTACAGTGCGTTGTGGATTGTGAATGAGGTTGCAGGGTACAGTAAGGTTGTGGATTGTGAATGAGGTTGCAGGGTACAGTGCGTTGTGGATTGTGAATGAGATTGCAGGGTACAGTGCGTTGTGGATTGTGAATGAGGTTGCAGGGTACAGTGCGTTGTGGATTGTGAATGAGGTTGCAGGGTACAGTGCGTTGTGGATTGTGAATGAGGTTGCAGGGTACAGTGCGTTGTGGATTGTGAATGAGGTTGCAGGGTACAGTGCGTTGTGGATTGTGAATGAGGTTGCAGGGTACAGTGCGTTGTGGATTGTGAATGAGGTTGCAGGGTACAGTGCGTTGTGGATTGTGAATGAGGTTGCAGGGTACAGTGCGTTGTGGATTGTGAATGAGGTTGCAGGGTACAGTGCGTTGTGGATTGTGAATGAGGTTGCAGGGTACAGTGCGTTGTGGATTGTGAATGAGGTTGCAGGGTACAGTGCGTTGTGGATTGTGAATGAGGTTGCAGGGTACAGTGCGTTGTGGATTGTGAATGAGGTTGCAGGGTACAGTGCGTTGTGGATTGTGAATGAGGTTGCAGGGTACAGTGCGTTGTGGATTGTGAATGAGGTTGCCGGGTACAGTGCGTTGTGGATTGTGAATGAGGTTGCAGGGTACAGTGCGTTGTGGATTGTGAATGAGGTTGCAGGGTACAGTGCGTTGTTGGATTGTGAATGAGGTTGCAGGGTACAGTGCGTTGTGGATTGTGAATGAGGTTGCAGGGTACAGTGCGTTGTGGATTGTGAATGAGGTTGCAGGGTACAGTGCGTTGTGGATTGTGAATGAGGTTGCAGGGTACAGTGCGTTGTGGATTGTGAATGAGGTTGCAGGGTACAGTAAGGTTGTGGATTGTGAATGAGGTTGCAGGGTACAGTGCGTTGTGGATTGTGAATGAGATTGCAGGGTACAGTGCGTTGTGGATTGTGAATGAGGTTGCAGGGTACAGTGCGTTGTGGATTGTGAATGAGGTTGCAGGGTACAGTGCGTTGTGGATTGTGAATGAGGTTGCAGGGTACAGTGCGTTGTGGATTGTGAATGAGGTTGCAGGGTACAGTGCGTTGTGGATTGTGAATGAGGTTGCAGGGTACAGTGCGTTGTGGATTGTGAATGAGGTTGCAGGGTACAGTGCGTTGTTGGATTGTGAATCAGGTTGCAGGGTACAGTGCGTTGTGGATTGTGAATGAGGTTGCAGGGTACAGTGCGTTGTGGATTGTGAATGAGGTTGCAGGGTACAGTGCGTTGTGGATTGTGAATGAGGTTGCAGGGTACAGTGCGTTGTGGATTGTGAATGAGGTTGCAGGGTACAGTAAGGTTGTGGATTGTGAATGAGGTTGCAGGGTACAGTGCGTTGTGGATTGTGAATGAGATTGCAGGGTACAGTGCGTTGTGGATTGTGAATGAGGTTGCAGGGTACAGTGCGTTGTGGATTGTGAATGAGGTTGCAGGGTACAGTGCGTTGTGGATTGTGAATGAGGTTGCAGGGTACAGTGCGTTGTGGATTGTGAATGAGGTTGCCAGGGTACAGTGCGTTGTGGATTGTGAATGAGGTTGCAGGGTACAGTGCGTTGTGGATTGTGAATGAGGTTGCAGGGTACAGTGCGTTGTGGATTGTGAATGAGGTTGCAGGGTACAGTGCGTTGTGGATTGTGAATGAGGTTGCAGGGTACAGTGCGTTGTGGATTGTGAATGAGGTTGCAGGGTAGTAAGGTTGTGGAAGTGATGATTCCCCCGTTCATTTTCCTCATCATAGACCGGGAACCTATTTTGGTGTTAGCATCATGTTATGCTTTAGCTATTGAAAAATAGCAGATCTACAAGCTCATAGCGCGCCACCGAGTGGCGCGCTACGAGCTTGTAGGTCTGCTATTTTTGAAAAATCGATAGAACGACTGACATTTTTAGAATCTGATCTCAGGTCAGAATGGGTTCATCAGACCAGTGTGTGTCCAGTGGAAACCTCGTATGAATCTGATCTCAGGTCAGAATGGGTTAAGCAAACTCGAGTTGTGACAAATCATGACAACAAACGCAATTTTTCGGGGGCCGCCGAACACATAATTAGAAAGAAGAAAAAACGGCAGGTTACAACACTTTCTTTTTGTTGTTCTTTGTAATTATTTGTTCGGCCCAAAATGTTGTGTTGGTTGTCAAGACCAAAGGAATCCTCTCCACCCCGTGGCGTTGTGAATTGGTTTGTGAATTAGTTTGCTTCCACAGCAGTGCGCCGATCATGGAATCAGGAGTAGGATGTTTAAATGTCGGCTTTTAGAATGATAAAAGTAACCCCAGGAAAGCAGCTCTGTGTGTGAGTGTACTTGTGACAATAACCATCAGATTATACGGAAGAGAGAGAGAGATAGTGTCTCACCCGGGCTGTGTGAACAGCGTCCGCCTGTCGTCGAGTTAATGAGTTATTTTGTTATTATTATCTCTGCCAGCAGGCCGAGAGATTATGAAACCGAGAAGACAAGGATGACCACGATGGCCTTTGGACTTTGGTGCGTGTGTGTGTGTGTGTGTGTGTGTGTGTGTGTGTGTGTGTGCGTATGTGCGTGTGTTTACCTGTGTCCGTATAGCGGTACGGTGTGTGATGCTGTACTTCAGGTGACACAGGCATTCGTCCAGCTCGTCAAAGACCTGCTCATCAACGTCCATTGACGACCAGAAGGCCCGCTCTGCACAGGAACCATGACGACCAGAAGGCCCGCACTGCACAGGAACCATGATGCAATCATGCAACACAAGATAACCAGCATTACTACACACACACACACACACACACACACACACACACACACACACACACACACACACACACACACACACACACACACACACACACACACACACACACACACACACACACACACACACACACACACACACACACACACACACACACACACACACACACACACACGCCACATAAACATGGTTGTCAATGTCTCTGATATCTGTTATCAAACTATTTTTATTTCAAGGACCCCCCCCCCATTTGTATATTCTCAGATCCAGACGCAAAAAGGTCCATTTGGTTCCATGTGTGAGATACACTGAGTTACAGACCTGTAATGGACCCATTTGGAAAAGCTGCTATAGTGTAACCGCATACGGCCTGTTTTGAAACCGAATATACGAAAGATATTTCGACACTACTTTTCTTTCACTTAAAAGGAGGAAACTGATGGCAAAAAGATACAAAAAGAGAGAACTAGGACTCATTTCGACATCATGTTGACATCTCCGTGGTGCGGTAGATCATATCACATATTGACTGACAGTTTTCTGAAAAGCCTATGTTTCTATTTTTCAAGTTTTTCATGTCAAGGACCCCCAAAAATATATGTAATTGGCCGCCGACCCCCCCATCTGAAAATATGTTGTTCCAGGGACCCCCCATGAAGCAAAGATTGAGTTAAAAACGATCGCTCTGACAGAATATATATTCAAAGATTTGCACCACATTTTCACGATTTTTCAAAAAATAGCAGACCTACAAGCTCGTAGCGCGGCACTCGGTGAGCTTGTAGATCTGCTATTTTTCAATAGCTAAAGTATAACATCATTCTTAAAACACCAAAAGGGGTTTCCGCCCGTCACCATATGCTCCCAAAACGATATATTGCACAAAACATTACAAAATAAAAGTGTCAATAAATAATACGTGAGGGATCTTTGGTGGAATAATGCATTCATTCACTTGTATATCTTATATATACCTGCTACATCATTTTGACTAAAACCAGCTCAACAAAATGTGTCCCTATTTGTCATTGAACTTTTATTTAACATCGTTGGTGTTCTTAAAACTGGACAGTTGTGTGTTGTGTAACTTTAGAGAGATCATGACATGATAGCAGGGAAACTGCATAAGTGTGTGTGTGTGTGTGTGTGTGTGTGTGTGTTTGAGCGTGTGCGTGTGCATGCGTGTGTGTGGGTGGATGGGTGGGTGGGTGTGTGAGCGCGTGCGTGCCTGCGTGCGTGTGTGTGCTACAGTGTGTGAGAGGGGGGGGGGGGGGGGGGGGTTGAAGGGTGAACAGGATGCGTTGTTGAAAAACTGGTTTCCTCTCCGGCGGTGGCGAGCAGGACGATGATGACGAGGTGTCACATCATCCTAGACCTTCACCACAAGATTCCGGGGGCCCCAATTAACCCATTCTGGTGTTAGCATTACGATATGCTTTATGCTTTTAGAAATCTGATCTCAGGTCAGAATGGGTTACATGGAGACCACCGATCATATGACCATAAGACACAGAGAGAGCAGACATGGAGGAGACCACCGATCATATGACCATAAGACACAGAGAGAGCAGACATGGAGGAGACCACCGATCATATGACCATAAGACACAGAGAGAGCAGACATGGAGGAGACCACCGATCATATGACCATAAGACACAGAGAGAGCAGACATGGAGGAGACCACCGATCATATGACCATAAGACACAGAGAGAGCAGACATGGAGGAGACCACCGATCATATGACCATAAGACACAGAGAGAGCAGACATGGAGGAGACCACCGATCATATGACCATAAGACACAGAGAGAGCAGACATGGAGGAGACCACCGATCATATGACCATAAGACACAGAGAGAGCAGACATGGAGGAGACCACCGATCATATGACCATAAGTTGAAAATGGGTGAAGTGGTCCTTTTCACACTTTAACCCATTCTGGGTGGGAACCCCTTTGGTGTTTTAAACATTATGTTATAATTTAACTATATTGAAAAATATACCACCGCCACCGAGTGCCGCGCTATTAACTTGTAGGTCTGCTATTTTTGAAAAATCGTGAAAATGTGCCTCAAATCTTTGAATATATATTATTTCAGAGCGAACGTTTTAACTAAAATCTTTGCTTCTGCGGGGGTCCCTGGAACAACATGTTTTCAGATGGGGGTCGGAGGCCGATTACAGATAGTTTGTGGGGACATGAAATATTGAGCACCACTGATACAGAAACATGAGGTATTTCAGAAAACTGTCAGAATTTACAAGACATTTTTTTAAATTTCGACGTCAGGGTGGTCCGCAATTCACAAAATACACTTCATACGTAAAGACATTTTTTTACAAACAATTCAACCAGACAAAACAAAACAAGACAAAACAATACAATTCCTAGATAAACAACAAACAAACAACAAAACAAAAAAAACAACAAAACAAAAACTGCAACAAGACAACATTTAACATAACATGGACATACCGTAGACATAACACATGGGTCATCATTGCATCATGGACCTGCTACAGTGATGATTAGTGAAAACATGAACAGGTAGTGTCCAGAGGAGAGGACAGCACAGTTTTAAACAAATTAAAAGATGTTATTGAACGAATATATGGAGTGTGTTGACTAGTGCACAGGGTTTGATGAGGTCTGCCCATATATGGAGCGTGTCTTGAGTGTACAGGGTTGACCATGCTTAGTTTAGTTGTTCTGGGGTGGCGCTATCGAACTATCTAAGACGCCAACGCTCTGTCACGGCCGCTGGGGAGAGTGTTAAGGCTGCAGCTCAGCTGGTACCGACATAGCGTCAAGAGGTTTTAGACAGACAGACAGACAGACAGACAGACAGACAGGTACCTGTACTGATGACAACAGGGTGGATGGTGGAGCGGTTCTGAGCCCGTTCTGCTCCTCTGGTTTGCGTCGATGCCCAGTATAGCGTGATGGCAGCCAGAGGAACGAAGGCATTCTGTTAACGACACAGAAACATTTAGATCTTTTTAGTTTTAGTCATAATTATAGTCACTTTTCTTTTGAACGAAATTGCATTTCGTTTCAGTCACCTGTTTTGTCACCTGAAATGGTTAAGTGTGAGTCCTATAGTTTTAGTGGACAAACAGTGGTCAGACTGTACAGTCGACTAAGGTGCTATTTACACGAGGATGGTGTTCATATAAAACGTCAAAATAAAGTATCGTTTGCTGCTGTCATTTAGACGAGAACCGTGTTCTCAGGAGGTGAAAACGCAACAAAGTGAAACCACCTTCCAGAGTGGAAATCTTTGAGAACGCTGTTTTATCCCTTCTCCGTGTAAACAGGCAAAACGGTGAATCCGCAAAACTTATGACACCATGGCTCACGTTGGCTCACAGCGCATATGTTTATTACATGCATGATGGTGAATGTAAAACCATGATGTAAATAAAAATCCCTGTGATAGGCGGCAGCCGCGGCAGCAGCGTTTATGTAGCCTAATGTATTATAAAATATATAACCATCCCGTGGCGCGCTTTGCCTGCATGCTCTGACAGGAGCAGTGTTGTGCAGGCTTGTGTGAAGGGGTTCTTCTTCTTGTACGTGGGTGACTGGTCTATTTGGCAGCCCGTTATCGCCACCTATCGACCTGGCATATATATGCATGCACTTTGTAGCGTGTTCATTCAAGTGTGCGTTCTCGTGTAAATGGTCCAAAAAAATGAGAACGCAACGGGACTTTGACGTGTTATTATGGAGATGGTCGCCGTCTAAAAGAGGCCTAAATCTGCAGTTGATTTTGTCGACTGACATGATGGGCGTTGCCTTGAGGGGGTCGTAATGGCCGACATGTATGGAATGCTGAAAATGGCCGATCCGTAAACTCACAACGCGTCGCGCTGCGGCACGTTGTGAGCTTGTAGATCGACTATTTTCAGCATCTCCCGCTCTGCACATGTAGGAACCATGAAACACAAGATAACCAGCATTACTACACACACACACACACACACACACACACACACACACACACACACACACACACACACACTTGGTTCCATGTGTACACTGAGTTACAGACCTGTAATGGACCCATTTGGGTCCATTTGGTTCCATGCATGTGTACACTGAGTTACAGACCTGTAATGGACCCATTTGGGTCCATTTGGTTCCATGTGTACACTGACACTCTCTCAGAGACTTTGTTGATAATGAGCAACTTTGGGTCAACAAACCAGTCATGATGTTTACGTATTATTGCATATTATATAAATGAATAGAAGATCAGTCAGTCTATCATATGATTCTAAAGTAAAGGGCACGGAAAGCTACTATAGTGTAACCGCATACGGCCTGTTTTGAAACCGAATATACGAAAGATATTTCGACACTACTTTTCTTTCACTTAAAAGGAGGAAACTGATGGCAAAAAGATACAAAAAGAGAGAACTAGGACTCATTTCGACATCATGTCGACATATCCGTGGTGCAGTAGATCATATCATGGATATGCATGCGGTCCTGTACGCTCTTAACACATTTAGGGGTTAAGAGCTGTCAGGTTAAACTGTCAGGTTAAATCCTGACAGTTTTCTGAAAAGCCTATGTTTCTATTTTTCAACTTTTTCATGTCAAGGACCCCCAAAAATATATGTAATTGGCCGCCGACCCCCATCTGAAAATATGTTGTTCCAGGGACCCCCCATCTGAAAATATGTTGTTCCAGGGACCCCCCAGTTAAAAACGATCGCTCTGACAGAATATATATTCAAAGATTTGCGCCACATTTTCAAGATTTTTCAAAAAATAGCAGACCTACAAGCTCGTAGCGCGGCACTCGGTGAGCTTGTAGATCTGCTATTTTTCAATAGCCAAGTATAACATCATTCTTAAAACACCAAAAGGGGTTTCCGCCCGTCACCATATGCTCCCAAAACGATCTATTGCACAAAACATTACAAAATAAAAGTGTCAATAAATAATACGTGAGGGATCTTTGGTGGAATAATGCATTCATTCACTTGTATATCTTATATATACCTGCTACATCATTTTGACTAAAACCAGCTCAACAAAATGTGTCCCTATTTGTCATTGAACTTTTATTTAACATCGTTGGTGTTGGTGTTCTTAAAACTGGACAGTTGTGTGTTGTGAAACTTTAGAGAGATCTTAGAGTGTGTGTGTGTGTGTGTGTGTGTGTGTGTGTGTGTGTGTGTGTGTGTGTGTGTGTGTCTGTGTGTGCGTGCGTGCATGTGTGTCTGTGTGTGTGTGTGTGTGTGTGTGTGTGTGTGTGTGTGTGTGTGCGTGCATGTGTGTGTGCGTATGTGTGTGTGTTTACCTGTGTCCGTATAGCGGTACGGTGTGTGATGCTGTACTTCAGGTGACACAGGCATTCGTCCAGCTCGTCAAACACCTCCACCTCCACCTCCACCTCCAGGTCCACTGACGACCAGAAGGCCCGCTCTGCACAGGAACCATGACGACCAGAAGGCCCGCTCTGCACAGGAACCATGACGACCAGAAGGCCCGCTCTGCACAGGATCCATGAGGACCAGAAGGCCCGCTCCGCACAGGAACCATGACGACCAGAAGGCCCGCTCTGCACAGGAACCATGATGCAACACAAGATAACCAGCATTACTACACACACACACACACACAGACACACACGCACGCACGCACACACAGACACACGCCACATAAACATGGTTGTCAATGTCTCTGATATCTGTCAACAAACTATTTATTTTATATTTATTTCAAGGACGACCCCCCCATAACACATTTGTATATTCTCAGATCCAGACGCAAAAAAGGTCCATTTGGTTCCATTTGTACACCGAGTTACAGACCTGTAATGGACGACCCATTTGGGTCCATTTGGTTCCATGTGTACACTGAGTTACAGACCTGTAATGGACCCATTTGGGTCCATTTGGTTCCATGTGTACACTGACACTCTCTCAGAGACTTTGGGTCAACAACCCAGTCATGATGTTTACGTATTATAGCATATTATATAAATGAATAGAAGATCAGTCAGTCTATCATATGATAAAACATTGCTTTTAGTTTTAATTGATCTTTTATTTTTTATTTTTGTTATTCATGTCCTCACTGCATTACTGCTTGTTTTTAATGTTGTTGCCTTTCTTTTCTTTTATTCTCCATTTTTCTGTAAAGCACTTTGAGCTGCATTTCATGTCATGAAAGGTGCTATACAAATAAAGTTTTATTATTATTATTATTATTAGTATTATTAAAGTAAAGAAGGGCACGGAAAGCTACTATAGTGTAACCGCATACGGCCTGTTTTGAAACTGAATATACGAAAGATATTTCGACACTACTTTTCTTTCACTTAAAAGGAGGAAACTGATGGCAAAAAGATACAAAAAGAGAGAACTAGGACTCATTTCGACATCATGTCGACATATCCGTGGTGCAGTAGATCATATCATGGATGTGTGTTCCGGTACGCTCTTACCACATTTAGGTGTTAAGAGCTGTCAGGTTAAACTGTCAGGTTAAAACCTGACAGTTTTCTGAAAAGCCTACGTTTCTATTTTTCAAGTTTTTCATGTCAAGGACCCCCAGAAATATATGTAATTGGCCGCCGACCCCCCCATCTGAAAATATGTAGTTCCAGGGACCCCCCATCTGAAAATATGTAGTTCCAGGGACCCCCCATCTGAAAATATGTTGTTCCAGGGACCCCCCATGAAGCAAAGATTGAGTTAAAAACGATCGCTCTGATAGAATAATATATTCAAAGATTTGCGCCACATTTTCACGATTTTTCAAAAAATAGCAGAACTACAAGCTCTGCTATTTTTCTATATATACCTGCTACATCATTTTGACTAAAACCTGTCAGCTCAATAAAATGTGTCCCTATTTGTCATTTAACTTAATCGTTGGTGTCGGTGTTCTTAAAACGGGACAGTTGTGTGTTGTGTAACTTTAGAGAGATCATGACATGATAGCAGGGAAACAACATAAGCGTGTGTGTGTGTGTGTGTGTGTGTGTGTGTGTGTGCGTGTGTGTGTGTGTGTTTGTGTGTGTACGTGTGTGTGTGTGTGTGTGTGTGTGTGTGTGTGTGTGTGTGTGTGTGTGTGTGTGTGTGTGTGTGTGTGAGCAACGTGTGCGTGTGTGTGGGTGGGTGGGTGTGTGCCAACAGTGTGAGCTGTCAAAATAACAGCGCTGTCATCGTTTAGGCAAGTGAAGATAGTATATATATAGGAACTCAGGTCAAAAACCTGCAGGAAGAATATGAAGTCATAACGGTAAAGATGGCTGTAGCGAGGCATTCTGTTAACATCGAGGTCCAAGACGGAGACCCAGACTACGAGAACGACACCACCGTCACTGCAAGAAGAACTACTGAAGAAGAAGGACATTATCAGAGTCTTGACCTGCAGACGAAAGGCGTCTATGGAGTTCTACGGACCAAGAAGAATGACACCACCGTCACTGCAAGAAGAACTACTGAAGAAAGACATTATGAGAGTCTTGACCTGCAGACCAACAAGAAGCCGTCTGGTAAGAGATATTACTCAGACTAAAAATCACCAATACAAACACGTTGAAACCTTTTAAAACCATAGGGTCAACCATTTTAAATGATCTCCTCCCTCCTTCTCCCACAGTTGAGTTAATGATCGACAATGTAAACATAGAAACATAGAGTTAATGAGAACACATGTTTAGGAGTGATTATAGATGACAAATTCAGTTGGAAACCACACATAAAATATATCCGTTCAAAATTAGTGTTGGTGCACTAGGCAAAACCAGACATATACTAAATTATAAATCATTAACAGTGATGTAACTAGGGTGCAAAACACACTTTATAGTCACCAACAACCTCTGTGTCCACGGCATGCACTACTGTACTCTCAGCATGTACAGTAATAATCACTACTGTACTCTCAGCATGTACAGTAATAATCACTACTGTACTCTCAGCATGTACAGTAATAATCACTACTGTACTCTCAGCATGTACAGTAATAATCACTACTGTACTCTCAGCATGTACAGTAATAATCACTACTGTACTCTCAGCATGTACAGTTATAATCACTACTGTACTCTCAGCATGTACAGTAATGATCACTACTGTACTCTCAGCATGTACAGTAATAATCACTACTGTACTCTCAGCATGTACAGTAGGGATGCAACTAACGATTAATTTCATAATCGGTTCATCGGCCGATTATTTAAACAATGAATCGATTAATCGGATTATGGCACCTTTTTGCAATTACTTAAAAAAATTTGCTTCAAGTTATTTTAGGCATGTTGTAACTAACAAAGATAATAAAAATGAATACTCCTTGAAGATTAATTATGTTACCCCCTTCTTTATCCAATTTGATTTCATTGCCATTCCTACTTGTAATGATACTGTAATCTGTAATGTTGACCGTGTATAGCTGACTGTCTTTCTTTCCATTTCTATCTCTGGGACCCCAATTTTTATATTTTAATTTCTATTGTAAAATCAATTTTGAGTCCATTGTGTTCCATTTTTGTACTCTCTGTTACAGACCCTTTAGGGTCCACTTGGTTTACTTCCTATAATGTAGCTGCAGAACTCCCACTATGAGAACCACTGTCCTACACAGTCTGTGTGGACACGCACGCACACAAACACACACACACACACACACACACACACACACACAGTGTGCACACAAGTCACAAGTAGCATGCTAGCTGATAGGGGAAACCGTTCTTATTTAGCTAAATTAGCAGCCATATTGGCATGTTCTCTAGGGTCTAGGCTCTACCCAGCTAGCAAGTCATGGCGCGCCGCCTGCGGGAGGCGGTCGCCGCGCGCCGCCGATCGTGTCCTCCGCCGGGCGCGTCGCACGATGTGGCCGCGTCGTTCTTGATCAGCGTGTGCCGTGCGCGCCGACGCGCGTGTAGCCGGCGCCCCGCTACTCTGCCGCGCATCGAACGTCAGCTACCGAAGGCAGCAGCAGGACAGCGTGGAGCTGTCTTATGACACCACCCCCCCCCCCCCCATATATATTGCGACCCCGAACCCTTCCTCCCCCATGCTCACCTCCCTCCCACATATTTATAGAAACATAATAAAGCAGCAAATGTATACTTAATTTTGTTTCTTTATTAGGAAAAAAAGGTTACAATGAAATAATTTAGGCACATAGAAAAAATATGTAAACAACCAAGTTTAGAATACAAGAAAACAGTCATACCATTCAAACACTTTAACCATCATTGTTGGCTCACGAGCTTGTAGATTTGCTATTTTTGAAAAATCGTGAAAATGTGGCCCAAACACAGTGAACGTTTTAACTAAAAACTGCAAGGATTTAGAAGACATTTTGTGGAATCAGTTCTCAAGTTTAATTTCTATAAAACACCAAGTCTATTCTGTGTGGAGTTAGTTATGTAGGCCCAGTAATGTTGCAATAACAGTTACACAGCAATAAACAGAACACACAATCGAGATTCACCTTTTGAGCAAGAAATAGTGCAGCATACATTCAAGAGTCCATTTGGAAACCCCTATAGCGGTGGGTTTGAACCCTTTTCATGCCAAAGTTATTCAGCATTTGAGCCACGGACCACCGTTTGATGAGCTGCCTGCCATGCCTGTCCGTTTCCTTCCTTTATGAAGCCTGACTGGTGGTGGCCGCCAGCAGAAGTTCCAAAATGCACCCTGTCCAACGTCTCCGGCTCTCAGACCCCAGGTCCCTGTCACTGAAGTCCAAGATCCAGTGGTTTTAGCCACTTTAACCATTATTTAAAAAGCTGTAAGCTGTTGAAAACGAGCTTGTAGATTTGCTAATTTAACATTGTGAAAATGTGGCACAAATCTGTAAATATATATTCTTTTGCAGCAAACGTTTTAACTAAAATCTGTGAGGATTTAGAAGACATATCAGTTCTCAAGTTTAAGTGCTTAAGTCTTTAAAACACCAATTCTCTTCTGAGTGGAGTCAGGAGTTTCTGAGCGTAGCAATGTGTGTATGTCCCCGTGTCTGTATGTCCGAGCACGGAAGCTGGGTGCGTTCCTTGAGGTCTGGATGTTGCGTATAGTAGAGGGTCAGGGAAACCCGACTGGTGGTAGCCTTTCCAGCAGAGGTTGCATTTGAAGTCGATAGGTCTTCCTCCAGCGAAAGTTCGTCTGAAATCACAGAATTAATTAAATAAATTATTTTCACCTTAATCATAGGCCTACCTACCATCACTGCTGTGAAATGTGGGATAACGCTTTGATGGCTGTGAGAACCACTGCCTTAACCCATTTAGACCTGAGGACGCATCTGTGTCGCCTCATAGGTTTTAAACATTATTTTAAAAGCTGTTATCTGTTGAAAAATAGCAGATCTACAAGCTCATAGTGTGGCACAGAGTGCCACAGTACTCATCATAATACACCTCAGTCATTTAAAATGTTATGATGGTAACAATGGTACAGTTACACATTGTTGGGTGCCAATTTTCTGTCCTTGGTAAAATGAACAATTACCTTAAATTAAAGAACGATGTCTCAGCTCTGTACAGCATGTCACCTTGTCTGTAAAATGAAATCAAATTCAAGTCAAATTTCTTTCAAATGTAACAGCAAACTTGAGGCAAGAGAGCTTGTAGCATGCAACCTTAATTCAGTGGTAGAAATGTTCTTACCGTTTGTACGCCCAACAGATCCAAGTCCTGTGTCTGAAATCACAGTAACAACAAAATGGTAAACATTGTATGTACATAAAATCAATTTGATGAAAACAGAAGATCTACAAGCACACAATGTGACACACAGGAGACAACAGAGAGAAGAGTAAAAGAACGTACCTGCATGGCAATGCTCATTTTGGTCACTGCATCTGCACCTGTAATAGAATAACAAAAAAAGTCTGTTTTAAACATTAGCCAGCCTACAACTATGTGATATTTTTTACATTTGCAAGACAGACATTTGACGAAGATTTAGCCTTGCAGACCCCACATACACACAGACCCCATGCTGTATTGATGTGGTACCATAGGAGAAGTTCTGAAACAAAGAAAAAAAATGTGATTTACAGCTAAATGCTGTTTATGTAGTCATAGCACGTCATAGTACATAATGTATATCATAGTAGTATAGATGTAGGCCTATAGCTTATATGTATAGTTTCATTATAGATATTCCACTGTTACTTTCTTAGCTTACACATGTTTCATGATAAATGTTTTTATGTGATGTATTCCCAGAGGCGGATTTACCGTTGGGCTAGGGTGGGCTGAAGCCCGGGGGCCCACAGCTAGGGGGGCCCCCGAAAAAAATTAAAGAAAATAAATAAATATTATATTATAATCTTTTTATTTTATTTTTTTATATATTATAAAATTGTAAACTATTGAAATCCAATTCAAGTGAAATGTGTGAAACTTTATTTCTATTTACTTTACAGTTTATTTAGATTACACAGGCGAGGCGACAGACAGGTCTCCTCCCCTCCCTTTTTGACTCTTTGGTTTCCTCTCCTCTCCTCTTGTGTATGACTGTGCCGTATGCGTGGCGACTCCGGCGAGTTCTGACTGTAGATAGAGGTGGAGAGTCTGGAGACAGCAGAGCAGGCAGCAGTGCAGTCCGTGTTAATGAAACCCCATGAACCAGATAAGATCGCGTTGCGCCTTGGACCCGTGCGTTGATGGGACATTTAGATTTAAAAGGCGAACGGATGGAAGTGTGTATAAAAACAACAACGAGAGGGGAACTAACGTTAGCCACTTAGCCTCGTATTAGCTGGTTAGATAACGTGGTTATCACTACAGCACAACAAGCCTCCAGTCCGGTGTAGCTACTTGTGAATGAAACAACACGTGGAAGCTAACATTAATCTCTAGCGGTCTAGTCTGCTATGTAGAGCAACTGTATATAGTAGCCCGTGTGTGTGTCACACCATGTAATGCACAATTGAGTATTCATATAGCAGTCGTTCTCAACCTGTGGGTCCCCACATGATTTGGGGGTGGGGGGAGGACCCCAGATGACAGTGAAAGTGACAATTTAACGACTTTTAAGACTTCTATAATACCTCAAAGGCTCTAAAAGAAAAAAAAAACCATTACTGCATCAAAAGTAATCAGCAAACCATGCATGCTATAAAAACTGGTCAAACATTGGCCAGATTATTAAATAATAAAGAAAAAGGCAACAATTGTGAAAATAGCCGATCTTCAGTTCACAATGAGTTTGTAGATCGGCTATTTTCACAATATTTATCTGTGGAACCATTCTGTTGCTTGTCTGGGTGGGGGGGGTCCCCAGTTCAAATACCGTATGATTACTTTGGGGGACCACAGCCTGAAAAGGTTGAGAACCACATAGACTAACTGAATATTCCTAAAATTGCTAGCCTATATAAAATATAAATGTTGTGACTTGCTTATGTAACTATTCATTGATTCACTCGTATACCAAAATCCATTTTGGAAAAAAGAAAAAATCACACCTGAGGGACGCTCATTTCGCATTATCTAAGGTTTGGATAGTTGGTTTCAAGGTGATGTACTGGTATGATTGCTCAGTAGTTGCTGATGTCTGCTCAGGAGGTTTGAGTGTTTGCTCAGACCGATTTTCTTTTAGAGGGAACATTGGGCCTGGTACCCCAAAATGAAAACAAAATAGCCCAAAAAGAATTCGGCCTCGCGGCTGCGCCGATCGGTCGAATCGCAATATGCCCCCCAAGGGGGGCCCTCAAATTTGGTCCAGCCCGGGGGCCCTCAGGAAGGTAAATCCGGCTCTGTGTATTCCCCATGCTTTTTGTTCTTGCTTAATGTAAATCGCTCTGGATTAAGAGCGTCTGCTAAATGCCTAAATTGTAGTCTACACAAGCAACGTATCAAATCTTATCTAATTCGAATAATTGTGTTTAAGGACTTATCAACACAATAAGAAGTTACAAAAGACAGCCTGTTAAAATAGCATGAGTTATACGTTTGCCTATCCCCTATCCCCTCGTCCAAACAATAGATTGCCCAGGTAGCTAGGCTAGCTAGCTAGAGGGAAACATACACAGATAAAGATCGAAACGATTCTAACACGTTCAATTACACTACACACGGTAGATATCGGATATAAAAATACACTGACCTTTCAACTGAATTTCTCCGGAGAAAAACTGTGTAAGAACTAATATAAGCATTTGTTGGAGAGTCTTGTCTTCTGCCTCCACCGTACGTCGACTCAACAGTCAACAAGAACAACTACACTGCAATGCATGCCGGGTAAAGCCTCGGCTCCAGGCTAAAGTTACAATTCTGCAGGTACATATTATTATTATTATTAATAACAACCACAATAATAATAATAATAATAATAAATATAACCGCAAGAAGAAGAAGTAGAAGAAGAATCCACTTAATTATATTCAATAGTTAAAAAATTATGTATTTTATACATATAATGCACATCCTTGTCTGAGAGAGAGAGAGAGACGGGCGGGGGAGGCAAGCCTTACGTCAGCGTGAGGAGGGACTGTAAATCGCTGTAAATTCACGAGGCATTAAAAAGTAACTGAGCGGGACCGTTTGACGCGCGGACAGCGGGGGAAAGTCCAAGCCCGCCCGGGCGTGCTACGCTGTGAAGGCGACAGCGGGAGGCGGTAGCTAGCGGGGAAATGTTAGCTGGGTAGTATCACATATTGCCAAAGTTAAACAGCACTGGATGCTTTTGCCCTGTGCCCACTTCAATGCGCTGCTGTGATTACACAGGTGGAACAAATTTGAGGAGCTAACGATCGTTAGCAAGCTACCGGCCGGTACACTGCTAGTGTTCGTCGTAGCCAGCCTGCAAGCTCACAGATTCAGACATTGGGGAGCATTTTTTGTCATAAGACAAACAAATATGGGCAGTGGCCGTGCTCACAAATGCCATGTTTTGGGACCTGTTTGGGGCATTTGATGAGTTTGCAGATCAGCTGTTTTGAGCGCATCGCAGCCACTTGGCTGACGCTCTCCCTCTCTGTGTGTGTGTGTGTGTGTGTGTGTGTGTGTGTGTTGGGGGGGAGACTGACGTTGGGAGAGAGAGGGGGTAGATGCGGAGCGCTCTGGTCACGTTCAAGACAATCTTGTGTTGTGTTTATACGACCCGTTGCATATTGTTCGTTCAGCCTAGTGCCGTTACTGAACGGTAAAAAGAAACCAGTTACATTTTAATGTTGGAAAACACCCGGGATAATAATCGCTAAGATAATTCGTTGGCAACGAATTCAATTTCGTCAATTTTTATCGATTCAATCGATTCGTTGTTGCAGCCTTAATGTACAGTAATAATCACTACTGTACTCTCAGCATGTACAGTAATAATCACTACTGTACTCTCAGCATGTACAGTAATAATCACTACTGTACTCTCAGCATGTACAGTAATAATCACTACTGTACTCTCAGCATGTACAGTAATAATCACTACTGTACTCTCAGCATGTACAGTAACAATCACTACTGTACTCTCAGCATGTACAGTAATGATCACTACTGTACTCTCAGCATGTACAGTAACAATCACTACTGTACTCTCAGCATGTACAGTAATAATCACGGGGGGGAAAATGCGGTAAAACAATAAATAAAATCCACGTAGGAGTCGTTGTAGAACCACTAGTTTGTAACAACAACACAGTCTGACGGGCGCCGCCATCTTGCTCAGAGAGAGCGTTGAGCGGAGCGCAGCCTGGAGACCAGAGCCGTTTAGAGACAGAGAGTGACGACAACACACCGTCCAGTGACTCATGAAGGTCCGTGAATAAACAGAGAACGGGGTTGTCGCAACTCTCTCCTCTACACGGCTCTGCCTCCGACAGAAAGAGGGGAACATTTTTGATCATGACGAACGGAGTAGACCCGGTTGAATGGGAAACGCACGTTGTGTAACACGAACGCAGACACTGTTGTATGTTGTGCGTTGTGGACCGGTGCCACCACAGATTAACATGCCGTCCCGTCCCCCCACCCCCCCAAAAAAGAAGTGCCAAAGCCAACTGCAGGGCAACAGAAAATATTAGCAACCCTATTTTCTAAATGTAACATCATCATCTGCTAATGATGATGATGATGTGTGCTGCTGTGCACAGCCTACCTCCTCCATGCCTGCTTCTACTTAATCTCCAGGTTAGTTTTGTAGCATTCATTTTTATTTTGTATGTATTGTGCAATGTGTAATGAAAACATAAAGGTTTATTAACAGTTAAAACTGGCAGAATTAGTATAGATTTAATATAGCCAAAATCATAGAAATATGTATGTAGTATGAATGTAGCTTTTTTATTTTTTTATTCTAATTTTTTTTGCTAGCTTTATAGTTATAATAATATTTTTTTCTTTGTTTTCTACATGAATATAACAATATAAAATTAAATGGGAGTTAAATGCTGCAATTTGTAAAAATGGCAAAATATGACTCTTAAACGTCGCTGAAGTGGGACTCATCAAATGTCCCTGGGACTCATCTAAAAGACCACCCCTGCATCCCGGGACTCATTACATTGAAAACCTGTTTACATCACTGCATTAATTACACTATATAACACACTAATATTACCATATCTGACATATTGCGTGGAGGTGTGGGGAAACACCTATAGAAGCAACATACAGCCTCTAATTATAATACAAAAAAGAGCATTAAGAATAGTACATAAGGTATATGATCCTACAAATGAACTGTTCTTAAGGTCCTCCACACTGAAGTTCTTAGATTAAGAATAGTACATAAGGTAGGCTATTATGATCCTACAAATGAACTGTTCTTAAGGTCCTCCACACTGAAGTTCTTAGATTAATAGTGCCTCCTATGCACAACCAATTGTTTTAATGCAAAGTGGTGTATATTCTGTGTAATGTTTATTGTCATCCGTGTATCACTATCTACAAGCTCTATAACTTCCAAGTGTTGCATGACAGCGCTTTGTGAGCTTGCATATGATGAACCCTTTTTTTCGGTGCGTGGCGTGCGCCAGCGCAGGTCCTCACAAGTATAGTACTATAAAACACAAGGTTGATATTTAAATCGTGCAATTCTCGGCCAATATTCTACTACATGTTGTCTCAGTAAGACAACTCTCCCCCCTATCCACAAGGAGGAGCAGTGCACCAAATAATTATGGGAATTGTAGTCCAGGAAGGTAGTGAGACCAGTGTCCATGACATCAGAGACAACAGGCTCACTGCTACAATCTAAAATATCTAAAACCACATATTACACACATAAAGACCCCCAGGAAAGTGTTCTAAAGCTTCTAAACGTCATTAACATATCTTTTTTTGCAGTGTCCCTTTAATATTAATATTAATTGTCGTCACTCTCTCTCTCTAAGCGTCTCTGGTCTCCAGGCTGCGTCTCTGAGCAAGATGGCGGCGCCCGCCTGTGTTAATTCTATGACAAACTATAGTGGTTCTACAACGATTCCTACGTGGATGTTACTCTTTATAACGTAGGATGAGGTCGGATGGGGCCATGAAAAATGATCGTGTCCGTGGATTATTGTTTTACCGCGATTTTTTTTTTCCTCGCGTGGATTCTTACTGTACATGCTGCTGAGTACAGTAATGCATCCCATGCAATCCTAACCTGACGCTGCCAATACCGCCCCCATCTGGCAGTCAGGTTAATGCAATCCCCCCAAGCAACACAACATGGTAAAATAACAGATGTAAAAAAGTAACCAACACTATGTTGTTAGGCTGCTATTTATGAAATGATATCTGAACATTTTAATTCCAAATGAGCTTTTCTAGGCCTGTATTTTAAAATAATAAAATAAAAATATTTCACTGAATTTCATGGTGGTAGGTGTAGGAACCCTGTACACTTGTACAGTATTATTATATGTTGTTTTGTACTTGTAAACACTTTACTGTGTGTACTGTAGCTTTGCTTTTTTATTATTAATACGGTAATACCAGTTCCAAACAATATTTGCACTACATGTTACTGTATGTTTATACTGAAACCAAATAATGGCCCTGTGCAGGCCGGTGCAAAAACAAATAACGGCGCGGCTTCTTATAACAGCCCGGGGTCCGAATCCATTTAGCATAATAACGGCCCGGGCTACTATTTGGTAATATACGGTAAGTACAAATTCTCAAAACATGTACTTAAGTACAGTAACGAAGTAATTGTACTTTGTTATTTTCCACCACTGGATGTTTATAGGACAGGCATTTATAAGCTTTCAGCTTTTACCATTTGTTAACTTGTCAATAGTTCAAGCCTCTCATCCTTGAAAGCGGTCTACATATATTTATTTATGCTTTTTCAGTCTTGACAAAGAATGTGAGACAGAGGAGAGGAGATGTGAGGCCGAGGACCTTATGTGTGAAAGTATTTTAGAGGTCATTTCAAAGTACTTTGGTCCGGTTGGGTTTAGCTAACGGCATTTACTCTTATCTTGTTTTTGTCTTAACAGGGATAAGTCCTTTCAGAGTTGCTGTGGGTGTTGCTGGGTGTCTGGGTATGCTGTGTGTTGTACAGATGTGTGTGACTACAGGCCTGGGCGTGAGCTGTGAGTATTTCATGGAGTTTTTATCGGTGACATTTACACCGGTCACGTCACGGTAACCAGCCAATCAGAATGAAGTATTGGGAATACCCGTTTTAGAAAACTGTCTTTATCATCCATTTCTGTCCTTCGCAGATCATACTCTGAGCTTGGAGAATACCAAACTGACGCAGGAGATGGACCGGCTAAAGGAGATGGACCGGCTAAAGTCCGTCAACACCGACCTGACGCAGGAGAAGAACCAGCTAAAGTCCGTCCTCACCAACCTGACGCAGGAGACGGACCAGCTAAAGTCCGTCCTCACCAACCTGACGCAGGAGACGGACCAGCTAAAGTCCGTCAACACCGACCTGACGCAGGAGACGGACCGGCTAAAGTCCGTCAACACCGACCTGACGCAGGAGACGGACCAGCTAAAGTCCGTCAACACCGACCTGACGCAGGAGAAGGACCAGCTTCAATGTGAAGTAAACCAGCTGAAGAATCAGACAGCAGGTGAGAGAAGATACAAAATAACTTAAATAATATCATTGATATTTTAATTATTATCTGGGATATAGAGGTAGAGATTCTGAGTAAGCTCATCACTGCTGGTGTATGACGACTATCATAGAACAGTTATTATTCTGGTGTATGACGACTATCATAGAACAGTCATTATTCTGGTGTATGACGACTATCATAGAACAGTCATTATTCTGGTGTATGACGACTATCATAGAACAGTCATTATTCTGGTGTATGACGACTATCATAGAACAGTCATTATTCTTAAGATGCACGTCACCCGTTTTCAAGCTCATCTTTATATAATATATCGGCGTCACTAATGCTCATTATTTATAACATGGCATAATTTGTCTATGTGGACAGTTCAGAAACCTGCCTACCAATGACATCAAGGGGGATGGCTGCTGAAATAGATTTAATATTAATAATCTAAATATATAAAGTATGACTAAATCTGTCAAAATACATGTAGTGGAGTAAAAACTACAATATGTGTAGTAGTAGGAAGTAGGTGTAGCCTCCATGCAGCCGAGACCCAGCCTGCAACAGTCCTGCTAATCGGGCTCAGCCCTGTTGGCACGGTAGGCTGCACGGAGCCCCGCCCCCCGGGTTCAATCCACGCTTCCGCGTAACGCTACATATAGGCCTACCACAACATTTACATATTTAACCCATTTTGACCTGAGATCAGATTCTAAAAATGTCTTCTACATCCTGACAGTTTTCGGAAAAAGCTATGTTTATGTCAGCCGTTCTTCAATTTAAATAAAAAAGAAGACCTACAAGCTCGTAGCGCGCCACTCAGTGGCGCGCTATGAGCTTGTAGATCTGCTATTTTTCAATAGCTAAAGCATAACATAATGCTAACACCAAAAGGTGTTCCCGCCCAAAATGGGTTAAAGGTCCGCTGACATGCCCCGAAATTAATATGGGTGGTACAGCACATCACGTGGTCTGACTGAAAACAGTTTGAAACAGTTTGAAACGGGGCTACGGCGCTAGCAACAAGTGGCTATAGGTCAGGCTAGCGTTTTTGACGGTACATTTAGCGTCATATTGGCTATAAATGTAATTGAAAAAAAATATTTTTTCGCCAGAAATGCTTAGTTTGAATGCAATTGAGGTTGGCGTGGGGTTTTTTAGGGGAACTGCAGCACAAGCGCAAATTTTGGACTGGAGTCCCATGTTCCCCCGGTCGCCAACACCCCTGTCTGCCCGCTCTGAGACCTCTCAGCCCCGCAGCGCGACAGTCGCGACTACGGACGGTCTGCTGTTGTCTGGCCGCTGTGAGAGCAGCGCGACTACTGTTCTTTTCCCCTCTCAGCCGCAGGCTGACATGTACACCCTCGCTCTCACTCTGTAATACCGTAGTTAGTTACCACAACATTGTTCAAGTGAACTATAGTGTGTTTATGTTTGTATTCATTGTAATAATAAATATCGCTATGCCGAGGCATAGTCTTGCGGACGAGATCATGAGCCTCTACGGGGGACTGGGCATGTGTGTACACACACACACACACACACACATGCAATGGCACGGAATCTCTTCCCCGCTGTCATGCACTATAGCCACGGCTAAAAGTTGTGTGTCTGTGTGTGTGTGTGCGTACACACATGCCCAGTTCAATGCGGGGACCTGACCAGAGACTATACGTCCGTCCGTCCGTCCGTCCGTGTGTGTGCAGCCTGCATCTGAGACGGGCTAGACTATGTTGTCATGCGGAGCGACGCGGCGATAAATAAAATAATCATAGCGATATTGATTATTACAATGAACAAGCATAAACACACAGTTCACCTGAACAATGTTGCGAAAAAATAATTTTTTTAATGAGACTTTCACCCAGTATTCAAGCTAAATGTGACACCAAAATAGTAGCATAAGTTGCTATGCTACCACGGCCACCAAGCCCGGCGAGCCCGCATAGAAGTCGTTGGGGAAAGCTTTCGCCACTCTGACGTCAGAATCATGATAGCATTGTTTGATAGCAGTTATTAGCTCCCGAGGGGCGTGTCAGTCTTCCTTTAATTAACTTCGGGTTACTTTAGTAACCTCAGTTATATAAGTGACTCGAGAGAGAGAGAGTCATATGGGGTCCAAGCCACTAGATGGCGCAGGCACACAGCCTAACATACACTCACGGAACAATTCCATTGGATCGTGAACTGTCGCTCATGGCGTGGTTATGTCCCCACCCACTGGGTATATAACCTAAGGTCCGCCCTGAGCAACGTTATTCCTATCAACCTGCTTTCTGACGTCTTAAAGAAGACAGAAGGGCGACTTAATGACTCTCTCTCTCGAGTCACTTATATAACTGAGGTTACTAAAGTAACCCGAAGTTATCTTAAGTACCTCTCGGAGAGAGTCATATGGGGAACATAACGCTCCCGTATGATCGCCTTCGGCTGATAGAAAAATATTCGACCCTAGGATCATCTCCATTGGAGAGAGACCAAACGCAAAGGAGGCCCAAGAAGCCAACCCTGCGCGTTCACCCAAAAGAGACATCCTTTATAAAAGATGTCCTTGACCCAGGGCCGACAGCTCTGCTGTTCCAGCCCTGCCGGTCAAAAAACACGATAGTCATCCACCCATAACGGTCAGGGGCCAGAAAGGGACCTCTTGACCTTATGAGGATGCCCTTGACCCAGGGCCGACAGCTCTGCTGTTCCAGCCCCGCTGGTCAAGAAACACGATGGTCATCCATCCCTAACGGTCAGGGGCCAGAAGGGACCACTTGACCTCATGAAAATGTCCCTGACCAAGGGCCGACAGCTCTGCTGTTCCAGCCCCGCCGGTCAGAAGACAACCCGCCGCAGCGCAGACATCCTGAATAGGGACACCCCTGGCCAGGGCCCAGGATGCAGACAAACCTCTTGTAGAGTGTGCACGTAGGCCCTCTGGGGGCTCAGTACCACACGAGGTGGGGGCTCAGTACCACACGAGGTATAGGCTAAACGTATAGCCTCCACAATCCACTGCGAGAGTCTTACTTTCGAAATGGGTTTACCCTTCCATTGGGAACCCCAGGCCACAATGAGCTGCTCACCCAGCCTGAAGGGGGCAGTTCTTGACCTGTAAACTTTCAAGGCTCTCACCGGACAGAGACAATGTAGTCTCCCATCCTCCACCGAAGAGAAGGGAGGAGGATGGAAAGCCGCGAGATCCACGGGCGAGCAGCCCGCGGGAAAAGTCTTAGGTAGAAACGAAAGGTTCGGCCTGAGCGTGACCCTGGTGTCATTACCACTGAATTTCAAGCAGCTGCTGCTTACTGAGAGCGCGTGCATGTCACCAGCCCACTTCGCCGTTGTCAGGGCAACGAGCAGAGCGGTCTTCAGAGAGAGGAACTTCAGGTCCACCGTTTCCAGTGGCTCGAAGGGGTCTCTCATTAAGGAGTCCAGGACTATTGTCAGGTCCCACGAGGGGACCAGAGATCTGGCGACCGGCCTGAGGCGTGTAACTCCTTTCATGAATTGACGGATCAGCAGGTGTTCACTGATTGGTCTGTTGTTCATACCAACATGATAGGCCGCTATGGCCGCCAGGTTGATCTTGACTGAGGAGAGGCCAAGACCCCTGTCTAGGAACTCCTGTAGGAAAATCAGAATGTGTCTCACAGACGCCTGAAAAGGGAAGACCTATTCCTGTCTGTCCGAGCACCAACGCTCAAACACATGCCAGGCAGTGTTATAGCGTCGTCTGGTGGAGGCAGCCCTGGCACCAAGGATCGTTTCTACGACATTCGGAGGCAGGCCAGTCGCTTCTAGCGAACGCCCTTTCACGGGCCAAACCCAGAGATCTAGGTCCTGAGGACGTGGGTGAAAGATCTCTCCTCCGGCCTGGGTCAGCAGGTCCCTCCACAGAGGGAGCTGCCCTGGTTCTTTGAACAGGAGAGGGACTATGTCCTGTCTCCAAGATCCCCAGGCTGGAGCTACTAGTAGCAGCTCTGATCCCTGATCCCGCACCCTGGCTAGGACATGCGGAATCAGTTCCAACGGGGGGAACGCGTATAACAGAGAACACAGGCGAGAGGACCGGAGTCCCCCCTGCCTGTTGATGTAACAAACCGTCGTGGTGTTTTCGGAAACGAACCATTCATTCAAATCTCCTCTCCTCTGTCTCACATTCTTTGTCAAGACTGAAAAAAGGATAATTAACAACGTTGAGATTTTCTTCTCAAATAAAGTGTTCCACCACAGATGACCTCATCATGAACAGTAGCGATAACTGTCTTTATCATCCATTTCTGTCCTTCGCAGATCGTTCACTGATGCAGGAGAGAGACCAGCTAAAGTCCGTCCTCACCAACCTGACGCAGGAGAAGGACCAGCTTCAACGTGAAGTAAACCAGCTGAAGAATCAGACAGCAGGTGAGAGAAGATACAAAATAACTTAAATAATATCATTGATATTTCAATTATTATCTGGGATATAGAGGTAGAGATTCTGAGTGAGCTCATCACTGCTGGTGTATGACGACTATCATAGAACAGTCATTATTCTTCAGATGTATGACGACTATCATAGAACAGGCATTATTCTTCAGATGTATGACGACTATCATAGAACAGTCATTATTCTGGTGTATGACGACTATCATAGAACAGTCATTATTCTGGTGTATGACGACTATCATAGAACAGTCATTATTCTGGTGTATGACGACTATCGTAGAACAGTCATTATTCTGGTGTATGACGACTATCATAGAACAGTCATTATTCTGGTGTATGACGACTATCATAGAACAGTCATTATTCTTCAGATGCACGTCACCCGTTTTCAAGCTCATCTTTATATAATATATCGGCGTCACTAATGCTCATTATTTATAACATGGCATAATTTGTCTATGTGGACAGTTCAGAAACCTGCCTACCAATGACATCAAGGGGGATGGCTGCTGAAATAGATTTAATATTAATAATCTAAATATATAAAGTATGACTAAATCTGTCAAATACATGTAGTGGAGTAAAAACTACAATATGTGTAGTAGTAGGAAGTAGGTGTAGCCTCCATGCAGCCGAGACCCAGCCTGCAACAGTCCTGCTAATCGGGCTCAGCCCTGTTGGCACGGTAGGCTGCACGGAGCCCCGCCCCCCGGGTTCAATCCACGCTTCCGCGTAACGCTACATATAGGCCTACCACAACATTTACATATTTAACCCATTCTGACCTGAGATCAGATTCTAAAAATGTCTTCTACATCCTAACAGTTTTCGGAAAAAGCTATGTTTATGTCAGCCGTTCTTCGATTTAAATAAAATAGCAGACCTACAAGCTCGTAGCGCGCCACTCGGTGGCGCGCTATGAGCTTGTAGATCTGATATTT
This sequence comes from Protomyctophum bolini, assembly GCF_963924005.1. Taxonomy (NCBI): domain Eukaryota; kingdom Metazoa; phylum Chordata; class Actinopteri; order Myctophiformes; family Myctophidae; genus Protomyctophum; species Protomyctophum bolini. The sequence continues at coordinate 48,185,459 of NC_137865.1, forward strand.
TCCAATAGCTAAAGCATAACATAATGCTAACAACAAAAGGTGTTCCCGCCCAAAATGGGTTAATTAACTTCGGGTTACTTTAGTAACCTCAGTTATATAAGTGACTCGAGAGAGAGAGTCATATGGGGTCCAAGCCACTAGATGGCGCAGGCACACAGCCTAACATACACTCACGGAACAATTCCATTGGATCGTGAACTGTCGCTCATGGCGTGGTTATGTCCCCACCCACTGGGTATATAACCTAAGGTCCGCCCTGAGCAACGTCATTCCTATCAACCTGCTTTCTGACGTCTTAAAGAAGACAGAAGGGCGACTTAATGACTCTCTCTCTCGAGTCACTTATATAACTGAGGTTACTAAAGTAACCCGAAGTTATCTTAAGTACCTCTCGGAGAGAGTCATATGGGGAACATAACGCTCCCGTATGATCGCCTTCGGCTGATAGAAAAATATTCGACCCTAGGATCATCTCCATTGGAGAGAGACCAAACGCAAAGGAGGCCCAAGAAGCCAACCCTGCGCGTTCACCCAAAAGAGACATCCTTTATAAAAGATGTCCTTGACCCAGGGCCGACAGCTCTGCTGTTCCAGCCCTGCCGGTCAAAAAAACACGATAGTCATCCACCCATAACGGTCAGGGGCCAGAAAGGGACCCCTTGACCTTATGAGGATGCCCTTGACCCAGGGCAGACAGCTCTGCTGTTCCAGCCCCGCTGGTCAAGAAACACGATGGTCATCCATCCCCAACGGTCAGGGGCCAGAAGGGACCACTTGACCTCATGAAAATGTCCCTGACCAAGGGCCGACAGCTCTGCTGTTCCAGCCCCGCCGGTCAGAAGACAACCCGCCGCAGCGCAGACATCCTGAATAGGGACACCCCTGGCCAGGGCCCAGGATGCAGACAAACCTCTTGTAGAGTGTGCACGTAGGCCCTCTGGGGGCTCAGTACCACACGAGGTGGGGGCTCAGTACCACACGAGGTATAGGCTAAACGTATAGCCTCCACAATCCACTGCGAGAGTCTTACTTTCGAAATGGGTTTACCCTTCCATTGGGAACCCCAGGCCACAATGAGCTGCTCACCCAGCCTGAAGGGGGCAGTTCTTGACCTGTAAACTTTCAAGGCTCTCACCGGACAGAGACAATGTAGTCTCCCATCCTCCACCGAAGAGAAGGGAGGAGGATGGAAAGCCGCGAGATCCACGGGCGAGCAGCCCGCGGGAAAAGTCTTAGGTAGAAACGAAAGGTTCGGCCTGAGCGTGACCCTGGTGTCATTACCACTGAATTTCAAGCAGCTGCTGCTTACTGAGAGCGCGTGCATGTCACCAGCCCACTTCGCCGTTGTCAGGGCAACGAGCAGAGCGGTCTTCAGAGAGAGGAACTTCAGGTCCACCGTTTCCAGTGGCTCGAAGGGGTCTCTCATTAAGGAGTCCAGGACTATTGTCAGGTCCCACGAGGGGACCAGAGACCTGGCGACCGGCCTGAGGCGTGTAACTCCTTTCATGAATTGACGGATCAGCAGGTGTTCACTGATTGGTCTGTTGTTCATACCAACATGATAGGCCGCTATGGCCGCCAGGTTGATCTTGACTGAGGAGAGGCCAAGACCCCTGTCTAGGAACTCCTGTAGGAAAATCAGAATGTGTCTCACAGACGCCTGAAAAGGGAAGACCTCTTCCTGTCTGTCCGAGCACCAACGCTCAAACACATGCCAGGCAGTGTTATAGCGTCGTCTGGTGGAGGCAGCCCTGGCACCAAGGATCGTTTCTACGACATTCGGAGGCAGGCCAGTCGCTTCTAGCGAACGCCCTTTCACGGGCCAAACCCAGAGATCTAGGTCCTGAGGACGTGGGTGAAAGATCTCTCCTCCGGCCTGGGTCAGCAGGTCCCTCCACAGAGGGAGCTGCCCTGGTTCTTTGAACAGGAGAGGGACTATGTCCTGTCTCCAAGATCCCCAGGCTGGAGCTACTAGTAGCAGCTCTGATCCCTGATCCCGCACCCTGGCTAGGACATGCGGAATCAGTTCCAACGGGGGGAACGCGTATAACAGAGAACACAGGCGAGAGGACCGGAGTCCCCCCTGCCTGTTGATGTAACAAACCGTCGTGGTGTTTTCGGAAACGAACCATTCATTCAAATCTCCTCTCCTCTGTCTCACATTCTTTGTCAAGACTGAAAAAAGGATAATTAACAACGTTGAGATTTTCTTCTCAAATAAAGTGTTCCACCACAGATGACCTCATCATGAACAGTAGCGATAACTGTCTTTATCATCCATTTCTGTGCTTCGCAGATCATTCACTGACGCAGGAGAGGGACCAGCTAAAGTCCGTCCTCACCAACCTGACGCAGGAGAAGGACCAGCTTCAACGTGAAGTAAACCAGCTGAAGAATCAGACAGCAGGTGAGAGAAGATACAAAATAACTTAAATAATATCATTGATATTTTAATTATTATCTGGGATATAGAGGTAGAGATTCTGAGTGAGCTCATCACTGCTGGTGTATGACGACTATCATAGAACAGTCATTATTCTTCAGATGTATGACGACTATCATAGAACAGTCATTATTCTTCAGATGTATGACGACTATCATAGAACAGTCATTATTCTTCAGATGTATGACGACTATCATAGAACAGTCATTATTCTGGTGTATGACGACTATCATAGAACAGTCATTATTCTTCAGATGTATGACGACTATCATAGAACAGTCATTATTCTGGTGTATGACGACTATCATAGAACAGTCATTATTCTTAAAATGCACGTCACCCGTTTTCAAGCTCATCTTTATATAATATATCGGCGTCACTAATGCTCATTATTTATAACATGGCATAATTTGTCTATGCGGACAGTTCAGAAACCTGCCTACACAATGACCTGAGATCAGATTCTAAAAATGTCTTCTACATCCTGACAGTTTTCGGAAAAAGCTATGTTTATGTCAGCCGTTCTTCGATTTAAATAAAATAGCAGACCTACAAGCTCGTAGCGCGCCACTCGGTGGCGCGCTATGAGCTTGTAGATCTGATATTTTCCAATAGCTAAAGCATAACATAATGCTAACAACAAAAGGTGTTCCCGCCCAAAATGGGTTAATTAACTAAATACAAATACCAGAAAAGTTTACTTGAGTAAATGTGTGCAGTAGAAAACACCATTGATATAATAGATGAATAGTTTTAGCCTCCACTCCAGTGACTCCACTACATCTCTGACTACTGTTAGTATTACAACTATGTGTTAGAATTCATTATCAGTACATTGAAGATCCATCAGTAAATCTCCTGTTTGATGTTTTTAGAGTCGTGTCCCAGTGCATGGAAGAAGTTTGGACGCAGCCGTTACTACATAACTACTGCGAAAACCTGGCAGGATGGTAGAGTTTACTGTCAGAGTCTAGGAGCTGATCTGGTGGTCATTAACAGTGGAGAAGAACAGGTTAGTTGTGTCCGTGTGTCCCCGTGTGTGTGTCCAGTGTGTGTGTCCATCATCCAGATACGACTCAAGGAAATAGGGTGCTATTTTTGAGTGGTGCAACCACTCCAAGGAACAGAAATGTCCGTGTTCACCTATGTGTGTGTTAATGAGCACCAGTTATTACCAGTTAGTACCAGTAGGGGCGCTGTTGTGCCAGAAACAGAGAGAGGGATAGTGCTGCACTGTTGCCTGCTAATGAGAGAGAGAGAGAGGGGGGGGGGGGGGGGGGGGGGGGGGAGTTGCACCACTCAGTTCACATTGGTGTGATTTTTCCTTTATTTTTTGACGATGGGTTCTCAGATTGTCCACATAGTTGCATGTGACCTAATTCCATGATTATAGTGAAGAAGTGAATGTATTGGATACAATTAATGATGATTCAATCATGTACAAATAATCAGGAATTCATCAGTGGATTGAGACGTGCTGATCCTTATTATGGTTCATGGATTGGTCTGACCAGGACTGCAGGGGACAGCTGGACGTGGGTGGATGGAACACCACTGACAACAACGTGAGACATTTAACATGTTTTTATATTGTAATTCTATCAAAGTCACTGTATGTGAGTGACTGAGTGCATGTGGTTCAATACATTGTCGTTTATTGTGCAGGTACTGGGTCAGTGGATATCCCAAAGGCGAAGAAGACTGTGCAGTGTACCTTCACGAGACTGACCCCCGGCATGGAACATGGTTTAATGTGTTATGTTCATATCCAAGGCCCTCAATATGTGAGAAGTGATGGTTTTCACTTCATTGATCAAACTGCAGCTCAGTGTTTCTGCTCCAGTAGTAATACAGTAGTGAAGATCATATAAACCCAAACATTTAAGTACAAACAGTGGTGGGAAAAGTACTTTCTACTTAAGTAAAAGTATCAATACTGCAGAATTCAAATACTATATGTTGCTATAAGTATAAAAGACCGGAATTCAAAAGTAGGCCTACAAAAGTTCTGGCATTAAGATTTACTTAAAGTACCAAAAGTAAAAGTACTCATTATGTAGAATGTCTATCATTTAAAGTTTTCAAATGTCTAAAAAATATTTTTGAAAATAGCAGATCTACAAGCTCTCAATGCGTCAGAGTCACAATAATGTTATCTAGTAAGATCAAATGATCCAAATGTATGTTGGGCTGAAGTTACTTGTTACTGTAATAATAATAAAAATGTAGTAAAAGTACAATATTAGGATCTGAGATGTAGTGGAGTAGAACTACTTATAGTATTTGAATTGGAAATACTCAGTAAAGTACAAATACAGCAAAATTGTACTTAAGTGAAAGTCTCAATTACTTTAGACCACTGAGTATACAAACTGTTGTAGCCTTAACCACTTTAACGCATTAACACCAGGAAAGCACGTGTCATTTTAGATTCAAGCGTTCAAAAATAGAAGATATTCAAGCCCTCACACAGCGCGTCACTCGGTGCCATGCACGCTGACGCTACGCGAGCCTGTACATCTGCTATACAAGTGAGCTTGTATATCAGTGATTTTCACAAGTGTTGCCTCTTTCTTATGTTATAGTACGGTTTGTTGAAAAGGAAGGGTTGTCCACACAACTGTACGGACAACCCTTCCTTTTCATTGTACGTATATTTCTTGTTCAGCACCTGTAGAATGTCTGGAGATGTGCGTGCTTCCTGTTGGCTCCTCCTATCTATAGTATAGTTTGTTGCATTAGTTTTGATGCAGTAATAAGTGCTTTTTTTTGTAATTATTTTATTGGTATTTTTCAATTTGCTGTCATCTGCGGCTCGGGCACCTTTTGCTCTGGAACCTTCTGGCCCTTAGATTAGCAGAATCAGTGCCTTCTTTTAAAAACACATCTGTATGCCAAGTGTTTTTCCTAATATCGTTTTTAAATTGTCTTATTGACCTGTTATTTTCTTCATGTTTTATTGTCTCTGTATGATGTCTTGATGCTTTGTTGTTTTGATGTTTTTATGATTACTGTAAAGCACGTTGTAACTATATGTTTGGAAAGGTGCTATACAAATCAAATTAATTAATTAATTCATTCATTCATTCATCTGTGGACAGTAGGACCCAGGGGATCCTGACCCACAGGTTGGGAACAACTTTTAACTACTTGAGTCCCTAAAGTAAAAAAGCCGCTCTAAGCTCAGAGAGTGTGTTCTGAGTTTGTATACATAATATGCTATTTTTGATCTTTTTGAGTTTTTTTATATTTCTGGAGTAATAATAGGTTTAGTGTATGAATATTCATGAATATGTTTAAAATGTATGAATATTCATGAATAATGTTGTTCAGATGTTCAGCCAGAACGACATGTGGCCAAGATAAGCAGAGCAGGTTGAAAGATCTTAAAGGGATAGTTCACCCCCAAAAAAATATATTTTTATTTAGCGCAGGGATTTTTACTGATTAATTTCGAATTCATTAATAATTATAGAAAAGAATTACGCAAATGTACACATTTTAATCGCGCACCACAATGTACATTCCACTGTTCTGAAGTATTGTGCCGTTTGTAAGTATTGTTTGTTTTTTATACAGAAGGTCTTTTATAGGCTACCTATCCTGAATATATTCCTATAATTGTTGCTATAAAATTACACTGATCTGTTCAGTACCACCTTGATAAAAACAATAAACTATATTTTGTTGCTTAAGCTTATGTATTTATTCACTATTTATCGATTGATTCGTATTCCCAAGGACAACATTTCCTTAAATTGTGTACATTGCTTTAAAGAAGATGAGTTGTTTGAGAGGTTTCAAGCCAGTATTTACATCTATAAAAAAATCACACTCGTGTGAAGTGAGGGGCGCTCTTATCAATCAGACATGTCTATTATCTACAACTTAATGTCACAGAGACTAAAGATTGATTTCAGACGATATGTCCACCAGCTCCTCAGAGTACAGTGTCACGAACGGCCAGACAGTGGATCTGGTAACCTCTTATTATATAAATATAGCCCTGGGTCTATTATTAATTAACCCCTTTTGGTGTTAGCATTATGTCATGCTTTAGATATTGAAAAATAGCAGATCTACAAGCTCGTAGCGCGCCACCGAGTGGCGCGCTACGAGCTTGTAGGTCTGCTGTTTTTTGAAGAAAAAAGAAAACGACTGACATATAGAAACATAGCTTTTTCAGAAAACCGTCAGGATGTAGAAGACATTTTCAGAAACTGATCTCAGGTCAGAATGGAAAACTGTCAGGATGTAGAAGACATTTTCAGAAACTGATCTCAGGTCAGAATGGAAAACTGTCAGGATGTAGAAGACATTTTTAGAAACTGATCTCAGGTCAGAATGGAAAACTGTCAGGATGTAGAAGACATTTTTAGAATCTGATCTCAGGTCAGAATGGAAAACCGTCAGGATGTAGAAGACATTTTTAGAATCTGATCTCAGGTCAGAATGGGTTAAGGACGGTGCAATGAGAACATCTCATATACATGGAACACATGAGTGGATTGCGAAGGACCCCATTGGCCGGACCAAAGATGATGTCACCAGTGTTGGGTATTATTACTTTAAATTTGGAATATATTTCTTATTACTTATTGCCTTTATTTATCAAGTAATATATTGTATTACTACATATTACTGTCTGAGCAAGAGTAATATATTAATATCACTATTACATATTACTTTTTTTTTAAATGCTCAAATCGAACAATTCAATATTTAGTATAATTATAAATGATACATTGCGTAGACCAGTGGCGTATCTACAGTAAGGCGAGGCCAAATCCATTAGAAAATCTATTAAAAAAAGAGGACAAACGCAACTATTAGTGGGGCGCGGAAATACGTCATTATTTAAAGGGACACTTCACCCTTTTTGCAAAAACATATATGTTAATGACGTTTAGAAGCTTTAGAACACTTTCCTGGGGGTCTTTATGTGTGTAATATTATGTGGTTTTAGATATTTTAGATTGTAGCAGTGAGCACAGTGTCTCTGATGTCATGGACACTGGGATCACTTCCTTCCTGGACTACATGTGGTCTCAGTAAGACAGCTCTCCCCCTCCTATCCACAAGGAGGAGCAGTGCACCAAAGAATTATGGGAATTGTAGTCCAGGAAGGTAGTGAGACCAGTGTCCATGCCTCCTGGCCATGAGGAGTAGTATATTCATATACATATAGTTGACATGTCACTATACCAGGAATAAGTTATCGCTTCCCGAGCAATGACGCACTGGAGTGGTATAGAGGTGGAGAGAGAGAGAGAGAGAGAGAGAGAGAGAGAGCGAGAGAGAGAGAGAGAGAAGCTCTGTAAATGTCACCATAATGAGCACCACAACAACATTCCTACAATCAATAACAGACATACTGTACCGAGAGCTGGAAGCTCCACTCCCAACACAAGACATGCATGCAATGCATGCTGGATGGATAACCTTTGCTGTATTTTAACCCATTGTAGGCGGGAACCCCCTTTTGGTGTTTTAAGCGTTATTATGTCATGCTTTTGCTGTTGAAAAATAGCAGATCTACAAGCTCATAGCGCGCTACGAGCTTGTAGGTCTGCTATTTTTTTAAACGTTTTTAACTCAAACAACCCGGAACAACCCGTCCCTGGAACAACATATTTTCAGATGGGGGTCGGCGGCCAATTACATATAATCTTCGGGGTCCTTGACATGAATATGTTTTCAGAACCACTGACATAATTATAGAAACATGGGTTTTTTCCAGAAAACTTGTCAGGATTTAGAAGACATTAATTGTAGAATGGTTCCCAGGTCTAAATGGGTTAACTGCCCAGGCACACTATTACTGTCTCTCCCCCGTCAGACACTAGGCTATTATTATTTAGAAAAGGCTGTACCTCCACCACAAGACCCTCATCAACAACCACCATGGCTCCCTGGTTACCCCTCTCTCCCTCCCCCTCCCTCTCTCTCCCTCTCTCTCTCTCTCTCTCTCTCTCTCTCTCTGCAACCACGCCCTTAAAAGGTACAATTTAGCCATTTTAGCAGACGCTCTTAAAGGACCACTTCACCACTTTTCAACCTATCTTCATATAATAGGTCCTCCACTAACAATCATGATAAAACGGCACCATTTTTCCCCTACTCAGTCTGTGTCTCATAGGAGGGCTGTGGGCAGTTTAGAAGCCGTCTTCCAGTGACATCATCATTAGGCAGATTCTTTTTTAAAACAAGATTAATTTTTTTAGAAAATGTTTAGATTTTCATTACGATGATCGATGAACGATGGCTTCCATTTTCGCATTCCCCATCGATGATGTAAAAGGAACACGCTATTCCGACCAGTTCCTTTCCCCTCCATCAGGCGCCCCTGGCTGGCTATAGGGGGAGGTGCAGGCCCCCTCCTTTTTTGCATCGACACAAAATCTCTTCGCCGAAAACAGCAGATCTACAAGCTCACAATGCATTGTTAGGCCAACCGAGGATAGACTATATACCTCCCCTATATAGCCTGGGGGATGATTGTTCTGAGACTGACAAGTTCATTGTTATAGGCCAACCAATGGCTGACCAACATGACTTGGTCACTCAGTGAATCAGAGCCGTATCTACAATAAGGCGAGGACAGGCGTCCAAATCCATTTTCTGGCCAAAATCCATACGATGAGGACAAAAACAAGACCTGAGAACTATTAGTGGACAGCTGATTGGCCCGTTAGCACGACCCTCAATCACCCATTGGGATGTAAATGCATGCCTTTCAGCCTTTGTGAAGCCCATCGCACACCGTCTGCGACCGTCTGCGGCGCGACGCGGCGCCGCCTGGAAAATAGAACTGTGTTCTATCGGTGCGCCAGGCGACGCGACGCGGCGGACGGAGCCGGTGTGCGATAGGTTCGTTGAAAATAATGGAGGCGGCTGTGTGCGCCGCGCGGCGGACACAGCCGGTGTGTGGTGGGCTTAACTCGTCTGGTGGAGGGTGTGTAGAGCCCAGGATCACATTAGATAATTGACACAGGGGTTGAAAAATGGGTTACAAAATTGTGGGATAAAATAATTATATAAAAAAAAAATATGTTAAACAACGCGTCGCACTGCGACACGTTATGAGATTGTAGATCTTGTATATTTTCAGCATGCGACCACGTGTATAATAATAATAATAATAATATAATAATTATACGATGATTATAATATAATTATACTGGACCTCTTGTCCACTATAGTCCCCTTCCTGACATGTTAGTCTATAGTTTTTATCTGTTGACATTTTTCGTCTTATAGTTTTAGTCGACGAAAACAAACACTGGACTAATGGCGCAATCAGTGGAGAGACGATGGTGAGGACACAGTATTATAGCAGCAGAGAGGACGCAGGAGACGAGGATGGAGGGGCCTAGGAGAGAGGAGACGAGGATGGAGTGGACAGGAGAGAGGAGACGAGGATGGAGTGGCCAGGAGAGAGGAGACGAGGATGGAGTGGCCAGGAGAGAGGAGACGAGGATGGAGTGGCCAGGAGAGAGGAGACGAGGATGGAGAGGAGACGAGGATGGTGTGGACAGGAGAGAGGAGACGAGGATGGAGTGGACAGGAGAGAGGAGACGAGGATGGAGTGGACAGGAGAGAGGAGACGAGGATGGAGTGGACAGGAGAGAGGAGACGAGGATGGAGAGGAGACGAGGATGGAGTGGACAGGAGAGAGGAGACGAGGATGGAGTGGACAGGAGAGAGGAGACGAGGATGGAGAGGAGACGAGGATGGAGTGGACAGGAGAGAGGAGACGAGGATGGAGAGGAGACGAGGATGGAGTGGACAGGAGAGAGGAGACGAGGATGGAGTGGCCAGGAGAGGAGACGAGGAAGGAGAGGAGACGAGGATGGAGTGGCCAGGAGAGAGGAGACGAGGATGGAGTGGCCTAGGAGAGAGGAGACGAGGATGGAGTGGACAGGAGAGAGGAGACGAGGATGGAGGGGCCAGGAGAGAGGAGACGAGGATGGAGTGGCCTAGG